>NC_143179.1:15467045-15770075 GCF_047325235.1 Durio zibethinus
AACTCCACAAGTTACTCATGAAATTTTTAAATCTCAAATTGATGTGAAGTTCAAATGTATTAAAATGCTGAAAGGAGAATAATTTTAGGAACATTCAAGCCAAATAATCTGATATTGAAGATCAATAACCAACGTTGAATAGCTTGATTTCTTTTATGTTTTGATTGGATGCCAGGATATAGATATACAAATATTGATAGTAGTTTTTTAGATTGAATATCTGAAACGGAATATCTGAATATCTGAAACGGAATATCCAGATATCACCAGAGAAACCCTATAAGTACCCTATGGGTAATTTTGATATCTGCATTTATAAGCCAAAATTTCACTTTTGAGGATGCTCAAAGTATATTGTACTAGAGTTAGTATTTGAATACCAAAGATATATATATATATATATATATATATGGCTCCAATAGTAAAAAAGTCAACAGAGTAGTGTCCCAAATGACCAGTTTCTCATCTCCAACAAAAAAAAAAAAAAAAAAAAACCTCAAACATGAAGGGGAAAAAAAAAGGAATTATCAATAGGATAAAAAAATAAGAGTTTTGTACATTAAGCTGTGTTGAAACTCCTCTAGTTTGAGAGCAAGGTGAGTTTTTTTTGTGTTCAGCAATTATTTGAGTGATAAAAAAGCATTTTCATTTTCTTTATAAGCAATTTTGCATGTGAGCAATCACCTAGGCTTGATATATGTCTGCTTAAACAATTTATTGCTAGTCTTTTCAGTGGAGTTCTGACAAGAATGTTGATAGTGGTGCCAAGAAGGTATATGTGGGACAAAAGAAGTCTTCTGCTATAAATGCCTGTCCAATTTCTCCCACTTTATATCTATTCTCTGCTGATGTTGTTCCACCTCTTCTCTCCTCATCTTCTGAGAGCTTAAAACTTTAATTTTTACAAGCTTTTGCTAATAACCATTCACACAATCTCTCAGATACCACTTTTGGACATAACATGTATAAAACAGTTCTCTACAATTATAAACTAAATATCCTCAAAAAGATTGCAGCACCTATGACATCAACTATTACAAAAGACTAATCCCCCAGCAGAACCCCCTTGTTTGAGGGTTTAAGTACAACTATCGGATTAGCAAGATGAAGTTATGAATGAGAGATAACAGTTATGAGATGTGAGATTTAAAAGAAGGCACATTTGTCCCCATGAAGGTCTTAAAATTATAAAAGTAACAAAATTTGGAAGCAAGAGGTCTAATGCTAAAATAAGAGGATTCCAATTTCAAGAGTATTAATACACTTATGCTCTCAATGCCACTAAGTTCAATCAGATAAAAACTTGAAAATCAGTCAAAGAGATCAGAACAAGTTAACAGTGAGACATGAAGTATGCAGTAAAATCCAGGAAATGGATATGAATAGTTCATTCACAACTTTTAAATGCTTAGAAGGAAGGAAGCTTGAAGCATCCACTAGCGCCAAGTTCATAGAATTCAATGATATCAAAGTAAAGCTTGTAAAGGAACTCTTTTATTTATTGTCCAAGCCATGTACCCTAAAGTCACACATATTGAGTTGGTAAAGAACCTCCACGGGGACTTCACTTATTGAATCAATCTAAAGATAGCTGAGGCAAAGAATAAGAAGAAGAGAAATATTACTTTCAAGGTAAACACTCAAGATGAAGACTTTGATTATCTAACTGGTTGTAGTGAGGATAATTAGGCAGCCACAGCGTAGGGAGATACAGAAGGCTCCCGGTTAAAAATACAGAGAAATGAAAGGAAAAACTTTGAGAATAACCAAAATTCATCTCGGAGACATCCAAGTGGGAGTCAACCAAGGACCAAATCACTTTTTTCTTCTTTTTTTTTTTTGTGCTATGTAATAGGGGGCATGATCAGGATTCAAACTCCTGACCAACCCTCCCCCAAAGAGGAGATAACTAACTCAGCAGGAGGCCATTGGTCAGACCAAATGACTTGCATGATTCCAAAAGGGTTGCCCCTTGGCCCTTACTGAAGTCCTCTTTTTTTTTTCTTTGTCCTCTCAACAATCCATTTACCAAAGTTGCTCAAAACTATTGCAAGAAGAAAAGAGCAATGGTAGTTATATTGTCTAACTTATCCCATATTTTAAATGAATGACAGGGATAAAGAGCAACAAACAAACCTTTTCTAGATGACTCAATAGAATGAATCAAAGGTAAAATATGTCTCAATCTTGTTCCTAAATTGCAAGATGCTTATAATAGCTTGTATGATGACTTTGTAAACATGAACTTGAAGTGTGTAGCTTTCAAAAGACAGTTGCTTCTAGATCAAGTATTTGAAATAGGAATAAGACAACATGGTTAAAAGTACATACCTTCTATAATCAGATTTGGAAAGTTTGAAAGTGTTTTGGCCTCAAACAATTATTTGAAACTATTTATTTAAGCATTAATTTGGTCATTTGACCTTTTGTTACAATATTATTCAATAAACATTATAGTGACCAAGTTAATTTAACCACTATGGGAAAACACTTATTTACAGTCGGTTGTAATCTGTATATTTATTTTTGTATCTCTAGAATTAAGTATTTGTATCCCTAGAATTAAGGACAAAAAATTATGATAGACAATCCCTCAATCATAGGATCAGTTTTTAGGAAGATTTAGTTTCCTAATTTAACCCCTAATTAGTTGTATATAAACCTAAGGTTCTTGTATAATTCTTTATGAGCAGTTTTTCAATATACATTCAGTTTTACTCTTAGTTTTTCACACAGTTTTATTTACTAGTTTTTTTACATGGTATCAGAGCTTTAGGCTCTTCTTGGGAAGCAAAATTTTTCAGCCTTCATTGCTGACTTCTATTTTAGGCCTTCATTGCCGAACCCTGTTAAAGCCTTCATAGCCATTTTATTTTTCCCTTCTTTCGCCTCCATTGCTAAGAGTCATTTCTAATTATATATTAAGACTTGTTTCAGTTCAAAGAAAGATATCACTACCACCCAATTTGAGGAAATGTCAACTGGAAAAATCACCGAAATATTACAGATGTCTCGGAAACAAGGAGAGTTGGATAGAGAAGAGATTGGAAAGCTGAGAAAGCTATTGAAAACCCTTGAAAAGCCTATTGTGGTATGTTCCTTGGGTAAGGTCTCTAGTTCAGGTAAAGCTTCTGGTTCTCATGGATTAAATGTCTCGGTTAAGCCTATTACGAGTTCTTGGGTCATTAACTCAGGAGCCACAAACCATATGACACATTTCTCACAGAAGTTTAGTACATACACCCTGTGTCTTAGTAATAAGAAAATTGTTGTTGCAGATGATTCACTTACTAAAGTAGCAGGATTAGGAGATATTCAAATTAATCCCTCGTTTGTTCTTAAAAATGTTCTCCATGTTTCTGAATTGTCTACTAATCTGATATCTATACAAAAACTTACTAGAGATATGAACTGCAAAGTGACTTTTTATCTCTCTTATTGTGAATTTTAGGATCAGAGTTCGGGGAAGAGGATTGAACTTACTAAGGATAAGGATGAACTATACTATCTTGAGACATCAAACAACACAAGTAATATTAAGAATAGTTTATCTTTGTCATTTCTTTATGAAAAATCTTCCAATAAAGACAAAATATGGCTTTATCATTTTCGTCTTGGACATCCTTCTTTTAGAACTTTGAGAAACATGTTTCCTTCTTTGTTCAAAGGATTAAACGTCGAAGATTTTCATTGTGATGTTTGTGAACTTGCAAAGCACAGACGTGTCTTTTCCAATTAGTAACAAAAGAAGTTATACTCCCTTTTACTTGATTCATAGTGACATTTAGGGTCCCTTTACAATTCCTAATATTTTTTGTGCAAGATGGTTTGTTTCATTCATAGATGAATATACCAGGGTCTCTTGGGTTTTTTTACTTAAATCTAAATCAGATGTGAATAGTGTGTTTTAAGCTTCCAAAATATGATCCAAAATCAATTTAGAGTAAGAATCAAGAGATTTAGGTCTGATAATGCAAGAGACTATTTCAACCAGAGTGTATCCACCTATTTCCAAAATGAAAGGATTACCCATGAGTCATCTTGTGTTAATACTCCACAACATAACGGAGTGGCAGAAAGGAAAATAGCCATTTACTAGCCACAACCCAAGCCTTCCTTTTTTAAGCAAATATACCCAAATTTTACTGGGGGGAAGCTATTCTCATTACCACACACATTATAAATAGGTTACCTTCAAGGGTTTTGGGATTTAAAACTCCTATGGAACTACTTTCACAATCCTATCTCAACCTCAATACCACAAACAACCTCACACCTAGGATATTTGATTGTACATCATTTGTTCATGTTCACAGTCATAATAAGGGAAAGTTGGATCCAAGAGCAATTAAGTGTATCTTTATGGGGTATTCATCAACTCAGAAAGGGTATAAGTGCTATCATCCTCCTACTAAAAAATTTCATGTGTTTGTAGATGTCACTTTTGAAGAAAGTAAACCATTTTTTACTCAACTTTATCTTTAGGGGGAGACTTCATTCATGGAAGATAATGATAAAGACTTCTTTTTGCTAGATTTGTCCTCCTCTTCAACATTTTCACCCATTAATTCTTCTTAGTCGAAACCTGTTTCTGTTGAGCGCAAGTCAAACACTGAATTTGAGTCCGAACTCATTCCAAACACAGATGACGTGACAAAGAATAATATTGTTCTTAATTCTATGAAGGAATTACAGGTGTACTCAAGAAGAAAAGTTTCAAATCCTGAACCAGTGCCGGTCCAAGAACCTAATCCTAACTTTGGAAATGAGGTAACTATAATTTTTGACTTTGTTTCTCAAAATGAGCATGAATCTCCTAAAACTATCACTAGTGATTATGACCTACCTATTCCATTAGGAAAGGAACCAGAGAATGTACTAAGCACCCACTATACCCAATCTTTAATTTTGTGTCATTTGAAAAATTCTTACCATCCCACAAAAATTTTCTTATGAGCTTAAACACTATTTCTATTCCAACTACATTATCCAAGGCATTATCCAGTGAAAAATAGAGGCAAGCCATGAAAATAGAAATGGAGGCCTTAGAGAAAAATAAGACATAGGAACTGGTAGAGTTGCCTAAAGGAAAAAATTCAGTGGGGTGTAAATGGGTTTTCACTATAAAATACAAGGCAGATGGTACTATTGAAAGGTATAAAGCTAGGTTAGTGGCTGAGGGCTACACTCAAACTTATGGAGTGGATTATCAGGAAGCCTTTGCTCCAGTTGCCAAGATGAATACAGTTAGGATTTTGTTATCATTGGCTGCAAATTACAATTGGCAGCTTCAACAATTTGAGGTAAAGAATGCTTTTCTACATGGTGATTTGGAAGAAGAAATATATATGAAGGTTCCACCGGGATTTAGAGATCATCTAGAAGCAAACAAAGTATGCAAACTGAAAAAGGCTTTATATGGCCTTAAACAATCTCCTAAAGCCTAGTTCGGGAGATTTGCCAAAGCGATGCTAGCAATGGGATATAAACAAAGTCAAGGAGATCCCACATTGTTTATCAAGCACTTTGATTCAGGGAGAGTCATAGTTCTATTAGTGTATGTTGATATAATTGTAATTGTAGATGATGAAAAAGAGACAAAATCTCTAAAACAGTGTTTGGCTAGAGAATTTGAGATAAAAAAAGCAAGGGAGATTGAAGTACTTCCTAGGAATTGAAGTAGCTCACTCACGGCATGGTATTTTCATCTCACAATAGAAATATGTGATGGATCTTCTTAAGGAAACTGGAAAGCTCGCATGTAAACATGCAAATACCCCTATAGATCCTAATCATAAAATTAGAAAAGCTAATGAAAATGCTGCTGTAGATAGAGAGATGTACCAAAGATTAGTTGGAAAACTCATTTACTTCTCACATACCTGATATAGCATATGCTGTGAATGTGGTAAGTCAATTTATGCATAGTCCTAAAGAAGTGCACCTACAGGCTGTCTACCGTGTATTACACTATTTGAAGGCCAATCCTGGCAGAGGTATCTTATTCAAAAGAAATTCGGGGCTAGTTCTAGAAACATATACAAATGCTGATTATGCCTCAGGTTCAGTAACTGATAGAAGATCCACCTCAGGTTACTACACTTTCTTAAGTGATAATCTTGTGACTTAGAGGAGTAAAAAACAGAATGTAGTGGTAAGATCAAGTGCTGAAGCAGAGTTCAGAGCAATGGCTCAAGGAATTTGTGAACTACTATGGTTAAAGATTATCCTAAAAGACTTGAAGATCAAGCACGATGGACCAATGAGACTCTACTGTGATAACAAGTCTGCAATGAGCATTGCACACAATCCTGTGCAACATGACAAAACAAAACACATTGAAGTAGACCGGCATTTCATAAAGGAGAAACTAGACAGTGGGTTGATTTGTACACCTTATGTATCAACCAAGGGTCAACTTGCAGATGTGTTAACTAAAGGTCTCAGCAGTGCAACATTTCAAGAAATTATTTCCCAACTAGGAATGGAAAGCACCTATTCACCAGCTTGAGGGGGAGTGTGGGAAAACACTTATTTACAGCTGGATGTAATCTTGTAATCTGCATATTTATTTTTGCATCTCTAGAATTAAGTATTTGTATCCCTAGAATTAAGGATAAAAAATTAGAATAAACAATCCCTCAATCATAAGATCAGTTTTTAGGAAGATTTAGTTTCCTAGTTTAACCCCCAGTTAGTTGTATATAAACCTAAGGTTCTTGTATAAGATTTAGTTTCCTAGTTTAACCCCTAGTTAGTTGAATATAAACCTAAGGTTCTTGTATAATTTTTTATGAGCAATTTTTCAATATACATTCAGTTTTACTCTTAGTTTTTCAAACAGTATTAGTTTTTCCAAAACCACCTTCATTCATTATCATTTGAATGGTTCTAAATGTCTCAGTTATTTTGGTTTTTCTCTTTTGGTCATGAAATATAGCATAATTCTCGCTTGCATAACAAATATTCTAAGCAACATGGATAGCACATGTCAAATCAAGAATGATTTAAAGAAATTATACGTAAACACGAAATCAAAGGTAATGTAGAAGTCACCTTTCAGAAGAGCAGCTGAATTATCTTCGTCTTGACACTTTCGTAAGTAATCTTGCTCGAACTTGTCCAAAACCTGCAATTCCTGGTATAGTTCCTGCAATGCAAAAGTGATTTTGTTGTTCCTTCTTATAGTTGCTAATTTACCATACAATACTAAATTCCCAAAATATTATGCATTGCACCGAGAAACATGAATAAAAAGTACCTATGATATGTTTACTGCTAGTACACCAGGGTTCGCAGCTAAAAACATGTAATGCAGATAACAGTGTAATTAAGGAAAGACAAGATCGAACACAAAGAGGGTACCTAGAATATGGTCATTATATAATGTTGGCTTATTAGTTTATTATAAGTTAGAATGATCATTATTAAGTCTTATTTTTCAAACTGCTTGGGTGCTAGGAAATGGACCATTTTATTTGTTTGAGTTTTTCTTTCCATTAAGAGTTTTGTATTTTTGGCAATTTCCAAATTTGCAGCAAATTTCTGGAAAGAATTATTTGAATACTTTTCAATGCTCATGTCATATTGGGTTTTAGATATAATTTTTGGTGTTCTTTGAAGGTCAACTTTACAAGTTCCCAATCCTGGCACTCAAGTCCTGACAAGAATATTGGCCAAAAAAAGTCCCGACGAGAATATGATAGTTTGAAGTCTCTGACCATAAATGAACGATGAGAGAACTCAATAGAAATCCAAATCTATAAATAGTATATTAGTATTCAGTGACACAAAGTATAAAACTTACAGCTGTATGCTGAACCGAAATCATCAACTGCTCTCTCACTAATTCTGCTTCTTCCTTCATTTGTTTCTGAGGAGTAAGTTCTCTACTGATTCTGGAAAAATGAAAACAACACGTCACTCAAATGAAGCACATTTATCACATTGAAAATAATATTCACGGTGACCAAAAGAACAGTATTCCCAGAACTACTACATAATAGGCATTACTTTTCAAAATAACGTTCCAAGTTGTGCCATTGAGGATCCTTTGAACGGTTTCCAAAACGAACCACTTCTCCTGAAAAAGTTTTCAACTCTTCCCTGCGAATATTGAGTTAAACAGATTCTTAAAAATTGAGCATGATTTAATAGATTATCAGGAAGACCATTGTCAAACAAATTAAATACGAAAAGGATAGTTGAAAGAATTATCGTGGGTAGTCGAGACTTGATACCATAGTTACCTTTTGTCACCAGCAACAATCCTTAAGAGTTCATCCATATCTTCAGATATTAAATTTTGCACACCATCTGCAGCAAGTACCACTTCTTTTAAATGCCTTATGTTTCTTCTAGAAAGGGATTGCATAAGATTTGAACCCTTTACAATCGTGTTTGCGACCTCAAAGGCTAATATTGAAAGTTCATTGCCTTTAGTTGCCACTCCAGGAGCAAATCCAGCACTAGAATTTAAACTTGTCATACTACTCCCTAGAGTATCCAACACCTCCACTGCTTTTCCCAGTCCAACTGAACCAGCTTTGCCTAAACGTGAACTCACCTCTGAAACCTGCAATATTAACAGCCAACCCCAAAGTTATGGGATATAAGGCTTACTTTGTTGTTTTTGTGGTATAAACAGCATTATGCTGATTAGGTTATTAATAAAAAAAATATCAAATCCTGTAATAGTTAGGATAAAGATGAATGCGCAGGAGTTCAGTGGAGTTCATTAAAAGAAAACTGAAAATCAAAGCTAGTATATTAACAGAGTTTGTTAAATAGACAACATACACAAAAATTCAAAAAAATTTTACACATTTTAGTAATTTATTCATTTAGATGGTCATTTAACTAAAAATTATGATAAACCCTCCGTTCATCCATAAACTAATGATTGAATTTTGTGTAGAAATGCTTATTTCAATTAAACTTTTACATATTATTTGTCCACTCATTTCGTCCTAATGATTTTCAAATTTAGTTCTCATTCAACCATATTATATCGGAGATTTTCAAAGTTTTAGCAAACATTAAAAACATTTTTAACGAAAGCAAGAGATGAAAGTCTTAAAGCCCAGAATTTGAAGGTTACCTTAATAACAGCAGGGTGGTTGGACCTAACCGATCTAGATTTATGGGACATAGCCCTTGTAAAACGCGGGATTCCATCGTAGAAGTCATCGGCGGTTTCCTCAATCCTCTTCTCTATGATTTCCCTCGCTTGGGATGGACCCATCAACCTAGTTTCCGAACTAGCCTTACTCTCATCATGATTGAGGAGATTATCACCGCCATGCCTATTTCCAACTCCATTCTCTTTGACGCCGCTCCTCGAACAGATCCCTCCCATTGTTCTGCTTCACCTGATTATTCCACTCCAACATTAAAATATATATTATAGAAATATAAATAAATAAATGAAAAGGAGATGATCATCTTACCAGCATAAACCAAAAGAAGAACGAAGAAAATGGAGTTGAAGTGAAAGTCGACCCAGTCGGCCATCCCGCTACGAATAATATTGTATTTTTTAATAAATAATAATAATACAGTAGAAAAAAAGCAACCCAACTCAAACAAAGCAGCAGCTTGCTGTGAGACTGAGACCACCAGGTTGGACTTTGAGAAACATAACATCTATTATGAGAATTGGTCAAATTTTCTCTTTTGCACACCTTTCTTTTTACGCTGACTGAGTCTCACACATTGCCTTTCATTTTTTTGTGTTCAACAAGGTCAATTATTTAGTATTTTTGAGGGCGGAAAGCTCCTTACTGTAAGCTTCCCATAAGCCTCAAACCTGTTGACTTTGTTTTCGGTCCAGGTAGGATAAATGGTGATCTGAACGTTGTATGAGGGATAATCTATATTTGCGGTAGAAAAGTATAGTCAAAGAGCTTAGTTCTCTGAGATACACTATGGCACTTTAAGTCAATCAAGATTTTTGGAATAAAAAGATGAATTAGAGAGAGTATTAAGAAAGCTTAAAGAAAAAAAAAATTTAGAGTTTTTTACTATACCTAAATTTCCTTTTTATCTTGTATATAAGAGAAAGCGTGGTGACATAATCAAAGTGATTAACAAATGATGGTAAATTTATGTAAAACTCGAAGAAGGACCATGTGATTGAGTATGGGTTACATTTAATAATTTTAGACCAACATGAATTACATATAATGATCCTAGATAAATTAAAGGTAAAATGATACCTTGATGAAAGTTAGTGGAGGTCATTAGGCGAGTCCTATTTGGGCAAGAGTAAGCTCGTTTTATGGCGAAAATTTTGGATGTCAAGCCTTTTTGGTAGTGACATGGCAATCTAGAGCATACTAACTTATTGAGCATAGGTATTGACTTTGTTGATTAAGTAAGTAGGTATAACATTTACCTCCAAGTTTGAGAGAAGTTACAAATTGCCCATTCTCAAATCTTTGGGAGGTCTCGTTATAGAGATTTAGTAAGTTGAGTCGAGTCGAAAAAATTCATATTAGCAAGCTTTCTTTAAGACATATTGATGATATGTCTATGTTAGGCAAAGGGACTTAATGTTAGTGAGCCAGGCTGATGACATCCTTGATGGGTAAAAGACTCTATCTTGGTGAACGAGATGTGTGCCTTGTCAAGACACAGGGAGTAGTAGGTGAAGATTTAGAAAAAAAAATTTTGTCCCAAACATTGTACATCACATACAATTCGAGTGGGTGGAGAACGTATTCAAATGCGTTTTGAGGCATGCACCCGTGTTTCTAAAATATTCAACTATACAGGACACATAATGCAATAGGGTTGAAAAGTCGTCAAAATCAATAAATGGCTTAAATTTTAAATTGTACCGATTAAAAGAAAGAGGAATAAATATGTCTTTTTGAAAAAATTGTGTAACTGAAGTGTCAATTCAAATTAGGAAGTAACTTGGACTATTTTGTTAACCAGTTAAAATGGTATTTTAATTCATACCATTTCAGTAAAGTGTTTGGCTGAGTATAACTAGAGAAAGAAGAAAAACTTAGTTAATTTTTTAGCAAGAAAAGTAATTGGCTATTTGGGTCTCGTAAATGTTGTGTTTGTGCTATTTGATTTCAAAAAGTTCTTCTGAGTAAGTACTTTTTTAGGTTTTTGTTTGCTTGTTAATTTTTAACTGATTTGTAAAAACGGCACTGAAAAATAGAGTGGTGATTGAGGACTTAAGAAATGATAAGGGCAATAGGGTGCTAATTAGTAGCAGTGGTGCTCAAATAAAGGAGAAGGGGCTCAAAAAAAGGGTCATGAAGACCAAGATCTCAAAGTAGTGGTGATCGTGATCGCGGCATAGTGATTAGAGTGTAAAAGCTCTTGGTTCTAAGGCAAATGCCTTTAACAATAGTAAAGGAAAATAGTAAAGGAAAAAGAAAAATGTGGTGGTAGAAAAGCCAAAAGACCTCATGCCAAAAATGTGGCCACCAAACGTGTATCAATCTATAGCCACTATGAGCATGGCAAACCAGGCCTTAGACCGTATGGCTTGTAATTCAAAGAACTCAATATTCTGTCTCGCTACCCTCTGAGGTTTTTTTATTAGCCAAATTAGGGCAAATGAAGGACTAGTATCAACTTCCTCTATGGGTTTCACTTGCTATTGCACCTAACTCATTATACTTTTGTTCCATTTCTTTTGATTATCTTCATAACCAAATGGTAATGCCTTAATTCATATTTGGATCATTCCATTGTTAACAATGCTTAGAGTCATAAAGTTTAACTTTTGAACTTTCTTGATCCAAAATTCTTTTTTTTTTTTAGCTTAAAGAAAGAATTGTTTACAATATGGGTTTATAGAATTAATAGTCATAAATATGCTTAAAACTCTTTCAAACTAATTTTATCATCACATAGAGTAAAATATAATCACTTTGTAACTTGTTATTATTTTTATCGAATGATAGCTAAATATGAAGCAACCATCTATATGGTTTTCAACCGTTTTATATACTAAAACATTTAGTATAGTACATAAAATCTAAATATAACAGATACAACTTTTGATATTGTATTCTATCCACGTTATCTTTTTTTTTTTTTTATGTCTTGTGACACTTACCTTTAGAGAGATTCATGTAATACAACATAGATAACTATTTTTTACTAAACTCTTTTAACACCTTATCTATGTGTATACTATGTAACCTAGATAGGGATCTACTTTTAGATTCCATTATGCTAAACTCTTTTAGCACTTTGACTATGTTTATGGATTTATGAGAATTATGCAACCCTTTGGATCAATCCTTATAGAGCTTTATCCCATTATATGTATTGCTTCTCTTATATCTAATATGTTTAGATAACTTAATTTATAGATTGTAGTATAGGGACTTGGTTTTCAATGCACTATATGTCATCTACATAAAGCTTTATCAAAATGATTACATTTATCAATGTACTATATGTCATCATAGTATTTGATGATATCAAACTCTTTTGATTACCTCATAAAACTAAATCTTCATCTTTTTTTGTAGTCTCATCATTTATGAGAAATACATCTTTGTCCATAAGAAATCTATATTTTTTTTAGAAATTAATGTATCATACTTGTCATCTGGAGTTTATGTGTATTTTGAGATTTTAACTGCAAACTCCATGCCTTAGTTTCTAGCCTATGTTCCATCGAAATACTTAGTTTGTGTTCTTAAACTTTTCAAGTTCAACTTTACTCCTTCTGCCTTTTCCTTTTAGAAAATGGCATGCAATGGAACAAACACCTTTGTTCATTAGGATTGTAGAATTAATATCTAACATTTTGGATATCCACAAACTTACATTTATCCAACCAAGCTCCAAGCTTGTTGAATGATGTATACTTTGCAAGTCATGCATTTTTCAAATCTTTTAATTATGACATGTGTAGTATCTTGTCATTCCATATTTCATATTTTATCATGTCATTGGATTTGGATGGACCCTCTATTTAGTAAGTAAATATTAGTCTTTAGGGTATATCATTTAAAGAAGTAGGAAGATTATATATCAAGAATCAAACCATGTCTAACAAGTTCAGTTTCTCCACTTAGAATTGTTATCTTTGATCATAGAGTTTCCAACAAAATCCATATGAGAGAATCTAATTGTTTTAGATAATCCAATTCTTTTAGGCTTAAGCTTTTTACCTATCAGATCTTGGTGTTAAGATACTTTGCAAATTCAATTTTCAATCTCACTTTTAAACTCTTTAAACCTTTCAAAAGATTTAGACTTATGCTTTACTAGATTCATATAACCATACTTTGAATGATCTTCAATGATTGTTAGTGAAATAGGAACATTCTCCTCTTAGCATTTAGATTCACTAGACAAAATACATTCAAATGTATAAGTCTAAAAAGCATACTAGCTCTATATTTATTTTCAAGTAAAAGGTAATTTGATCATTTTTAAAGCAAATATAATTCACAATTTTCATAAAATTCATAATCATAAGGATCAAGATATCCTTGTTTATGTAACTTTGTGATTCTTGTTTCTTTGATATAACCAAATCTATAATGCCACATGTAAGTTTGATTTGGTTTATCTAGATAAGTTTTTGTTGGCATTTATATTGAGAATTGGATTTTATACTTTTCTTTACAAATGAGAACTTTATTTAGTATCTAATACTAATGAACGAGAAGTTTTGTCAATCATAAATTATACTTGAAGTAGAAACTTCTCTAAGCTTCTTCTCGTTCAAGCTTTACCAAGTAAAACTGTCGATTTTATCTTTCAATAACTTATCTTGTCATCATATGACAAGTGCCCTTGTCTTTGTCCTTCTTTATTCTACCTTTTTGCCTAGCAACTTATGATACCTTGCTTTCTTTTCTTTATTCTTCTTAAGGAACCATTCCTAATCTTAGAAGACGAAATAAGAACAAAAGTACCCTTTCGATATTACTTTAGAAACTTAGAACTCGTTATAGCTAATATCATTTATGTGGATTCATCAATATCATCTCTATGATTTTGATAGATTTCTAGTCTCTTAATATCCTTAGTAAGGATAGGTAGAATCAAACAAACAAATTCTTTTCTTCTTTGAGAACTATTATCAAGTCTTTGTACCAACCAAGAACTCTTAGCCAAGTTAGCATCATATATGCTTTAAATTGACAAGTTATTATTCTATATTCTAAAAACCATACAAGTATAACGTATAAACAAGTAAAAGCCATATTGCATTAAACTAATTTAAATATGGTCTTTTATCTTTTAATTGTTTGCTCCCACTATTTTTGATCCAATTAATAACCCTCACTATTAATTTGGAAAAATGATATTTTTCTAGTGAGTTAGGATCCTATTTAGTTTATCATAACTTCAATTTATCCCAATAAGTTATGATAGGTAAATTCGGTAGATAATTTGCTTATCAATCACATCCCATGTGACTCCTAAATTAATTAGTTAACAACTTTTTGTCTAATTACATCTTATGTGATTTGCCCAATCATTGCCTATAACATTATATAATCAAGTTTTGCCCATCCGAACAAAATAATTTCAGTTAAGTAAGATACATTAATCATAATACAACCTTGTTACGAATACTAAGTGCCTTGAGTATAGTCTCAACAAGCCTTACTAATAGAAAATTTTGTTGTTTATGTTAATGGAAGGCACCAAGATTTAATATTTTTCATAAAGGATTTTTAATTTATCATAGGTCTCATATGGCATGCATAAGAATTAATCATATATCCAATACATGTAATCTTATCATGCATCTTACAATTGCACATAGCATTTATCACACATAAATTCTAGCATGTATAATAACAAACCACATAGCATACATGGTAGTTATCTCATATAGCATGTATAAGTATTTATCATATATCACATTTATGTAATCCATGCTCATTTAAATATACATGGCATTTATCATAATATCAAACATATACATAAACTCTAACATGCATATTTACATATTAACATAGCAAACATGGCATTTATCATAATATCAAACATATACATAAACTCTAACATGCATATTTACATATTAACATAGCATACATGGCATTTATCATATATTAAATATATATAAATCTAGCATGCATACTACTTTGGATGATTATGAACTTTCACTAAGCTAGCTTCCTTTAAGCCAATAAGGTGCTAAATGGTCAAAAACCTAGGATTGCAATGATAAAACTTCTAAAGGTAGCATGTAACTATTACATGTAACTACTACAAAAACCTAGCATGCAATGATTACTGAATCTCCTTGGTGATTCCATGGAGCCCTAAATCTCCATTCTTGGACTTTCAACTTAATTTCTATCTTAATTCTATACCACATGTAACTATTATATCATTTAGAGAAACTTTAAGTTACATTCAAGGGGAGTAAGATGAAAAAAGAATATTATAACTCCAGAATTCAAAAGATGAGGCAAGGTGTGCAAGCCTTATTTTTTAAAAAGATACCATAAGCATGATTTAACCATCCATACATGTATGTAAAAAAAAAAGGTCTTAAGTCCATAATCATCCAATCACACAATCATGTCCAAGATGTGATAAATAACATATTTGATTTAAGTTCATGATCTTACAAATCTATCATCTGAATTAATACTAATATCATATATCCAAATATTAACTCAACTATTATGATGCAAGGCTTTACTTGGTTCAAATAAGTCATTATTTAGAACCTAGACAAATTGGGACAACATGGCCAAATATGTCTATTACATGTTTTAAGATAAATAGTTTCTAATTATTTGTCCTAAACCATTTAGGATTTATAATTCAATTTGGATACTTAATATAAATTGATAATTCTTGTCCTAGAGTATTTAGGATTATCAATTAATTAAAATCCAAATCAAACTACTTATACTGAAAAATACTAATCATACTAGGATTAGTAGTTTAGTTCTAACCAAAATAGGATTTATAGTTCCTAGTACAATTAATATCCTAAATTATTTAGGACTATTAATTCAACTAGGATTCTTAATTTATTCTAGTCATACAAGTCCTAATCGAATTAGGATTACTAAGTTAATTAAGATCTAAGTCTAACTACAAATCTTGTGAAGTTCTAGTCCAACTATGTTAGCCTTAAATTGATCAATTTTTTGAAATGATAAAACATTAAGCTAAATAAGTTTGATCAAGATTTTAAAAAAGATTTATTTAGTACATGTTTTTAAGTTTTATATTTTGGTACTAAATAAATAATATGATTTTTAAAATTTAAACAAATGTTTCTTCATGTTTTGTTATTTTTCAAATCAAAACTATATTTAAACATTATTTATTTGAGCTTACATGAAAGTCTAATTGTTGTTTTTAAAGTGAACTTATTCATTTAGAATCAATACAATTTTGATAATATTGGTTTTGAGAAATAGATTAACTTAAGAATGTTGTTTTACAAAAACATTGTTTTCCAACATTAAACTTGTTTTATTTGTCTGTATTAATTTACAAAGCTTTAATATTTGAATTTTATATGGTTGAAAAGATCTTTAAGTCTACTTTCTAATGGATCAAACAAAATCTAAATCTAAATTTTTTAAAAAAAGATTTTGAATTTTTACTAGACACTTTGCAATTGTCTAAAAACTGCATAATGGATAGTTTGAAAATTCACTATAATTTGAATACAATGAATTAGGAGATAAATTTTATATGGATAGAAATCCCTTTAAATCTAGTTTCTAAATCTTCAAATGATTTTTGATTAGGAATCATATAACTAAAGATATGATCAAATTAGTAAGTATAGTGCAAAATAAGAGACAACCACCTAACCTGACCAGATCAATCTCTTAAGTTATAGGATCGATCCCCTAGTTAAACCAATCGATCCCCTCTTGTAATGGATCAACTGATTTTTCTTACAGAAGTAATTTTTATTTCAAAAAGGTAAAAAAAGATCGATCACCCTATGTAAGGGATCAATCACCCTTTTAACAGGATCGATCCCCTACATAAAGGGATCGATCAAGTTGTGATTTTTAAGTGTAAAATGGCTTTCCAAAACATGAACCAATCGATCGAGATTGATCAAGTTTGTCCAGAGATGTGCACAATGACTAGTTTTTCAAGCTACTAATGGGTATTTCTTCTTCCAAACCATCCCCAACAGCTAGTTCTTCAATTCCTCTGTATACTGGGCATTTCAACACACCAAAAAAGATGATGAATCAAAAGAGTAAGATCAAACAAGTCATTTTTTCATTCTCTTAAAGAAATCAAGAGTTTTAGAGCTTTAAAATCTATATCTTCGTATTTATTATATCCAATTATCTTTTTTCATTTATCATTTTCTTGTACTTAAACTTAGCAAACACTTAGCCTTAAAGAGGTTGTTCTATTGTTTGCAAAATTACCTTTGATATACAAAGGTGAAAGAGAATAAGAGGGGATGTATCCTCTTAAGAGCTTTATAATGAGATTGGGTAAAATACTATAAAGGGTAGAGGTTTTTATCTTAAGCCTTAGAGAAAAAAAGATAGGGTTATATTTTTAATTCAAAATTAGTGGATTAAAGTCTTAGTATAGACAACCAAGAAGAGAAAACGTAGGTGCCTTGTAGAGAAGGATCGAACCTCTATAAATCTTTGTGTTTGACTTCTCTATCCCTATCTCTTTGTTTTCGTTGTTGATTATATATACTTCTAGATATATCAATTTTTGTCATTTGTAGCATATTTTGATATTGATTTTAATTTTTCATTCAATGATTTTGAAATCATTGTTTGGAAAGAAATCCAATTTACCTCCTCTTGGATCACCATCTCACCTAAAAAGCTAACAAACTAGGATTTTAGTTCTAAGTCAATTAAGAATCTTAAACCATTTAGGAATTCTAATTTGATTTGGAGTGTTAATGAAATCAAATTTCTTAAATCCTAAAACTTTTAAGAATCCAAATCATACATAAAGTAAAACCAATTTAAAGTTTCACTGAATCCTATTCTAAATAGGAAAGTTTACTTGTGACTAGGACTTCCTCCTTAAGGATTTATGGTCTTCGAGTTAGGCATCCAATGCCGTACTCTTTGAGCATCCAATCTAGACTTCACAACTCTTTGGCAAGATCTTATTTGCCTTTGGTTATAAATGATAAACCACAAGTAACAATTACTTAGGCTTTAATTAAAATAGTCCACTTTTTTTTTATGATCAAGAAAGTAAATCTTAATGAACAAATTTCCTTAGATTCCTAATTTCGATTACTAAGTTAATTGTCATTAAAACTTTAGTGAATAAGTTTTAAGGGCTCTTAAAAATTAAGAATACTAGCTACATCAAGAAAAAATAGTCCCATAATCAAATTAGGGTTTTTATGCACATAAATAATTTAGACACATACAACCACCAAAAACAATTTTCTAAGTAGATTTGAATGACCAAATCAACTCCAAAAATTTTGAAAATTTAACATAAAATTTTTGAAAATTTAACATAATGACCTTCAAGATGTCTATTATTTTGTATTTAAATTTTGTAGCAAACCAATAACTTTAGAAAGATAATTGATTTTTCTTCTCCAATGTCGCTAGTTTTGTATGAAGCAATGGACAGATTTAAAAAAGACTCCAATTTTGGTTAGGTAAATCTTGTTCAAATTTCTCAAATTGTAAACTAAATATACTCTATCAGTATAGAATCATGGGTTGAAATTTTAATTCAATCAAAGGCTGCTAGGGAAAGAATCAAAATTTTCTTCATGCATACAACAAGTTACCAGAACCCAAAACATTTTATTAATCATGAAGTAAATTCAATCTTGGTGAGTAAACGAGGTCCATAAATTATGAAATTTAATCCCAATCATCCTACAACATTATATTTTGATATTCTAAAAGAATTAATCAAAACAAAATCAAATAACTCATTTTTCTAGCCTTATATAGACAAATTGTAATCAAAATAATTTTTATATCAATAACAACCAAACAAGGTTCCAAGCTGTATAATTTATATTGACAAGGCTCTGTACCACTTGAAGGGAATTGTGTATGAATATACAGAGCATTAACAACAAAAAATTTTTCAACTCTTTAAAGCCAAAATTAATTAATAAAATCATATAAATACAACAATTAGTTCAGCTAGTAGTATATTACCTCTTATGTCGATTTCATTTTACACCATGTAAGAGTTCATTGAAATTGTTTTAACAAACCTAAAGCTATCTAAACATTCAACCTCTAAAGGTAATCCACACGAAAAAGGTGAAAGAAACTTTGCTCAAGGGATGGGAAGAATTCAAAACTAAAATCTCTAATTTGTCAGATTAGTCAATTGCTCTTTGTGTTTTTTTTCAATTGCTCTCAATAAATTAGATTTCTATTCTCTTAGAATGCTACAAGAGAGAGGTAGAGACAAAGGGTAAGTTAAAACCCCAAGGTATTAGGGTTTCGTTATGCTTAATTTTATTCTCAAAAGAATAATCCTTTAACTAGGTCATATTCTTAATAGGATTACTTACTTGGCCAATCATACAATGTCCGATTTAGTATTAGACTTTTGTATGTTTCTCTATACTAGATTTTAACCCAATAAATTAAGTCCAACTTAATTTATCCTAATTTTAATCTTTTACAACATGTCCCATTATGTGTGACCTATTAGGTTTCTTAGTGTGTTGGCAACAAATATAAGCATTGTAATTATTATATTTAGACTTAGATGAATCAAACCTTTTAATTTCATCACTAATTTTTTAATTAGCCAATCTTATGTTTATAAATCATTATCAATGTTAGCTATATTGTCATGACCCTTAATAGCTAAAAAAAGTCAATGTGGCTTGATAATCTATCCATGCATGATCTTGATTTATAATTAATATCCTTTCATTACTAAGTATCTCAGCATGAACATTCAGTATGGTTTAGTGTATATTCAATTTTCATTCAACCATGTTAAGTCTTATCTTTGACATTAACTCATAAATAAGTTTTAAAACAATTATAAACTCTTATTTCATTTTGGCCAAAGATTTTTTTAGTTAATTCAATCAAAACTAATTGAGATACTCTCTTGATCACACAAGGTGATGAATTCCATTTTCATTACCTCATACATTTTCATTTGCCTCATGTTATATTCAACAATACTTAATTGGAGTATTCTTGGTTAAAACCATAAATAAAGTAAAGTCAGAGTATAACATTCATTATATAAGATCATAAGTAATCTTAAGTTAAAAAAACACTTATACAACCATCAAATGAAAATGTAGCTATCGACGTTATGTTGTTAGCCTTGAATTGATCATCATTTTGAAATGATAAAATATTAAGCTAAATAAGCTTGATTATGATTTTACAAAAGATTTATTTAGTACAATGTTCTTAAGTTTTATTATTTTTATACTAAAATATATAATATGTTTATGAAAATGATATTTGATTTGCTAAAATTTGAAAAACTTGGAAAAAATGTTTTGAACTTAAAAAGAAAAGTTTTGCCAGCTATTTTTCAAGTGAAAAATGTCTTAAGATTAAAAACTAACTTTTTCCTTATTTAAGAATGTTTGCAAAGTTGGAAAGAAGGGATTAATCCCCTAGTTGACAAGATTGATCCTGTAGCAAAATGAATCGATCCTCTGAGTTATAGAATCGATCAATTTTTTAAGCAAAAAGCTTTCAACTTTGATTTTTTACAAAATAGATTAACCCCCTATAATATAGGATTGAATGGGTTTAAGTTTTGGTAAAATGGATTGTTCTTCTAAGGGAATTGATTAATCCCTTAAGAGAATGGATAGATCAATTTTTTATCTAAAAAGTCATGAGATTGTAAAACAACCAAAAGGGATCAATCAACTATAAGAAGGGATCAATCGGGCAGCATAAACCATCGATAAGGTCCAATAGGTTGATCGATTCTTGCTGTTTCAGGTTTAAACAACTAGTTTTTCAATGTTCAATGATTATTTTCTTATCCAATTAATTTCCAATAGCTATAAACTTATTTTCTCTATAAATTGTGCATTCCAATACACCATTGATGAAAAAAAAAAAAGAGAGTAAGCATTAACAAGCCTTACTTTCATTCTCTCAAGAATTTTAGAGTTTTTAGAGCTTAAATTTAACGTCTTTTGTATTTTTTGTATCCAAAATATTTTTTATTATTTATTCATCATCTTTTGTATTTTATTAGGTAAACACTTAATCTTTGAGAGCTGTTTTTACTTTGTAAAACAATAAAGCTAAATTACAATAAAGAGGTGAGGAGGCATCCTCTTGAAAGGTTTTGAAAGTTTTTGAAAAAACTCATTTTGTGATATTAAAAGTTGCTACCTTAGCCAAGAAAAGTAGAGAATTAGAGGTTGCTATCTTGAGCCTAAAAAAGGCAAGGATTGATTTTGCATTTTAATTAATAAATTAAACTCCTTAGCAAGTAAAGCCAAAAGAGTAGACGTAGGTGCCTTTAAAAAAGGAACGAACCTTTATAAATTCTTATGTTTGATTTTTGTATCCCTACTCTTTTAAATTTCATCGTTGCTTATATTTGCTTTTAAGATCATTAATTATTGTCAATTGCCTTATATTTTCATTAAAAAGTAAATTATTTTAATTTTTCATTGAAATATATTAAAATCTATTTTTGGAAAGAATTTGGAGAATTTTCAATTCACCTCATCTTGGATTGTTACCTATACTTAAGCTAACAATTGCTATTAGAGCTTGGACTCAATTTTTTTAGGTTTAACAACCTTGAGAAAAAGATCCTATGGCTCAACATATCTTTCAAGATGATGAGAAAATCCTTAAAGTTCTCATATTTGATAAATTTGAGTTTTTTGAATAGAAAATGAGGAAGAAAGTATTCATCATGGCCCAAGATTTAAGAACATGAAATGTGGTGAAAAAAATGACTAGAACTCTTTCTAAAGATGCAACGTACATGAAGCAAATACTAGATGGTACCAAGGCCAAATGCATTCTCTATGGAGTTTTTGACTCTCACAACTTTAACTTGATTTCAAATTGTTCAACTTCTAAAAAGATATGGGATAAGCTTCATGAGATGTATAGAGAAACAAGAAAATAAAAGGAATCATCAAACCAAATTATTTCATGCTTTATGGCTATTGACAAGCCCAAAGTAACCTCTAACTCTAATGATTTAACTCCATATACTTTTGATGAATTACAAGATACATTTAATGATCTAGTTATGAAATTTGAGTTAATGACGTTGAAAAACAAAAAAAATAATTTTGAGATTAAATGTAGAAAACAAATTTTTGACGAGAACAAAGAATGACTTGGAAAGTCAAAATAAGAAATTGAAAATGAATTTTGATGTATGCTAAATGAAAAACAAAGCTTTGGAAAAAGAGAATTTTGATTTGAAAATGAAGTTTGAAGTTTTCATTAATGAAAAACATAAAAGTTTCAATAATTCAAGTGTTAAAATGATGAAATATAATTTTTGTAATTTTCATGGTCATGCCATACCTACTTGTCTTATAAAAAGAAAAGTTTCATTTAGAATTAGACAAATATAGGTTCCAAAAAATACAAGAGACTTGGTCACTAACTATCAAGGACCCAAAGTAATTTTGGTATCAAAAATCAAATGAAGAATGTCTCTCGTAGGTTTGTTAGAGTAAAGAGTTACAATGTACTTTTAAAGATTGATACTTTAGACAAACAATGAAGATGGGTTACCTCTACACTTTTATTTAAAGTGAATTTAAAATTAGTTGCCTATTTTTGCTTAATTGTCATATGCTTTATTGATTTATCTTGATTATGCCAATTTGATTTAATATGATATATGTTGCATAATCTTGATCAAATGTGAGCTTAAATTGAGTAAGCATTTATTTTTTGCTCTTGACTGCATGATTATGATGGTTGGTGAAACTGATTTTGTACATTCTTGAGGTATATTTATATTTTAATATTGAAAACTTGTGCTTAAGCATGAATTTGTTTATGAATATTTGATATTGATGATATCATTTTTTGTGGAATTATTATTGGTGATTGGTTTGATTATGTACTTAATTGGTTTTATATTATGCACAAACTTAGGGGCTGTATATGAATATTAATGATTTTGAAATTTTATGTTTTACTTTGAAAATAATTTTTGCTAGAGTCAAACATTCAAACGTGAAATTTTGTTTTAGTAAGTTTTTAAGTGTAAAATGAATTTGAAAATCTTATTTTTAATGTTTTAAACTTGCTTAAATAAAGAAACTTGATTAACTTGCAATGGTTTTAATTTTTCAGTGTTACATGCAAATTATAAAAGATTTTAGAGTTTAAAAGATCAAATCTTATTTTTAAGCATATCTGGGCATAAAAATCATTTGGATAATTCCAAATAGTGATATAAAACTTTCTAAATGGTATAAAAAGCTTAAATGTGAGTTTTAACATATCTATCCATCTTAGTAGCTTTTTTCAAAGAAATATGGAGCTTAAGAGTTAACTTTTTTATTTCCTTGTTTCTAAGGCTAAATCACCACCTTGAACAACTTTGTTTTGTTAATTGAAACTTGTTGGAATGTTTCAAGTTGGTTAAAAATAAGCTTGACTAGTTTTTAGATTTTTCAAGGTCTTTTCAAGCAAAAATGAGTCTTAAAATGTCAAAAATAAAAATTTTAAAAATATTAAACTTTGAATGGTTTATATTATTTTGCTTTGCATAAACAAATTTGCTTAAATGAGTTTAGTGCTATGAATATGATTTTATGGTCTTAATGCACTTTGTATAATATATATTGTTGTTTGTTTTGTGATTCTTGAAAATGCTTAAATTTTTTATCTCTTGGTTTTTGAAATAGTTTCAAAATATGGTTTAATTCTTTATCTTAATTCAAAATTTATTTCTTCTTTTACTTTTGTGAATTGATGAACTTCTTATACTTAAATGAAATATATTGATTCTTGGTTTATCTACAGTCATGGTTAAGATTTATGTTTACATGATCTTTAATTCAACTTGACCTTAATGCTTGTGTTTTGATTTGCTAAATGGCTTATTGCTTCGATTTTGTGAAATGTTATTTTATGCTTAATTTATGAAATATGCTTGCTTTTGTGCTTAATTGATATATCTCTTAATTCTTTTATTTTAATTTGATGCATGATGAACTATTTGATTTTAAATGAATTATACTGTTAATTTATATATTATTCTTGTCAAGTGAATGATTATATGATAAATATTATTTAGCTTACCTTGACATGTTTAATTTGTAACATGACTTAAATGAATGATTTTCTTATGATGTCTATTTTATCTTAAATCATTGTTGATTATGGCTCATGATTCGTATAGACATATTTATTCATTTATGCTATAATTTACTTGAATATGTTTGGATGATGAATATGTCTTCATTGAGTTTTTAATTTTTTATGGCCTAACATTTGTTTTGACATATTCTTTGTTTATTTCTTAAATACATATGAATATTGAATATGTCTTCTTTATGTTCATTATTGATTTTTTTGCACATTACATTGAGAACTTTAGCTTTTGTCCCATCCTTGAGCTATTTGATTTGACAATGGCCTTTTACCTTAAATTTATATCTCTTTTGCAACTAGCAATTTATGCTAAAATGATCAAATTTTCTTTTGCCTATAATGACTTAGAATATGAAAATCATTTTCTAACAATTGCTATATTTTTTGTCAATTGATATTTTTGATACTACTAATAAATATTTTTTTGTCAAGAATTTTTCTAAATCTATGCTAGGGAAACTTGAAAGGTGCATGAATGAGTTTATATTTTGAAATTTCAAGTATAACAAACAAAGCATGTCATTTTCATCAATGAAGCCCAACTACCAAAAAACTTGCTCAAATGATATGGAATAAAAGATTCAAAGCCTCACTCAACTTAAATGAACACAACAACAAAGCTTGAAAATGATGGAGATAAATGTTACTAATTCAAATGCTTTGAATGTTTTTCATAAGACATTATGTGCAAATATATGATTTTGTGGTTGAATATATAAACACATTGTACAAATTAGTCACTAAGCAACTTCATAAAGATTGTTTTAATATTATTGAAAGCTTGGATTAATTAGTTCACCTTCAATGATATTCATATTTTTTTATTATTTTTTAGAAGATAGTTTTAATGTATGAATATTTGTCTCAGATAAATCTTTGAACATGGCTATGAGTTGAATATATTAATTTCTTAATTTTTAATTGCTTTAACTTATAGATTATGAACTTATATTTAAAATTTTATTGATGTTCAAATATTGAGAATATTGAGATAGCATATACAAAATTGTGCCTAAATGCTTGCATATATTTTTGAATTGGATATACTACTATATATAATTTGAAATGTTTTTGCATATGCTTGTGTGATTTTGATTGAAATATTTGTTTGAATGCTTGTATATGTTTGGATTAAGTACATTGCTATGTATTGAAATAATTTGAAACATATTTGAACAATTATGCTTTTCATAGCATTTGTACCATCATGTTAGGAAAATCATGCTTATATAATTTTTAGTTATGATATGATGGTTGAACCTTATTGCTCATTAGTACTCATGTTTTATTAATTATGTATGAGCTTATGGTTCTTGTTGAATATTTAGTTGAATAGGATATGTTTATGAAAGATTGCTTTTATCATTTTGGATTTATTGATTGAATTTTTCATATGCATGAAATATTTTTGCTCTTTGAAAGTTAGTAGATAAATTTGATAATGAATTTTTGAACTTTTCATAGATTTTTGTGCTTTTCATGTCTATACTTGATATATAATATATGCTTATCCTTGATATAGCTTGTACCTTTCATGATTTGTTTGATAACATATCTTTAACATTTGATATGAGTTGGAATACATGTGCTAAATATATTGTTATATGATATTAATGTTTTACATTTTAAGCATATTTTATGAAAACTTGATGTATGAGTAGTATGCATAATATACTTTTATCTCTTTACTCATAATAATCATGCTATGAATGATTTTTGTGCTAAATTGATAAAATTGGATACATTAAAATATTTTTATGCTCTTGTGTTTGAAAACATGTATTTGAACTTCATTGTACTTATTACTTGAATACATGCATTGATTAATCTCTTGATTTATTTGCTCTTGCATTTTATCCCATGCCTTAAATTGATTTCTTTCTTTTGCTATGACAAAAATGGATGAGAGTTTATGGAAATCCTCCTATATGTATACTATTAACAAAAAAAAAAAAAGAGAGCTTTAATAAATATGTGAATATTTGCTATGCCTTTTTGCTATGGCAGAAAAAAGGAGAATTATTTTTGCGAACAAATTTGCCTATGCTTTGATATGCATATATGTGTGTGTGTGTGTGTGCTTAATTGATATATTTGCCTTAACATGTATGTATAAGTTGTGTTGGCTTAGATTGAAATGCATTAGTTGAGAATGAGAATTTGTTGAGTTTTGATATACATTGTTTAAATGAGAGTTTTTCAAAATGATTGTTGAAAATGACTTTCAAAACCCCAAAATGTTCTTCATCAAGTAAATTTATCTTTAAATTTTGTCATATAAAAAAAAAGAGATTGTTAGCCTAGAATTGATCCTTATTTTGAAATGACAAAATATTAAGCTAAACAAGCTTGATTATAATTTTATAAAAGATTTATTTAGTATAATGTTATTAAATTTTATTGTGTTTGTACTAAAATATATAATATATTTATGAAAATGATATTTGATTTGCTAAGTCTTGGAAAAATGTTTTAAACTTTAAAAAAGAAGTTTTGCTAGCTATTTTTCAAGTGCAAAATGTCTTAAGATCAAAAACTAACTTCTTTCATTGTTCAAAAACGTTTTAATACAAAGTAAAAAAAAAAGGATCAGTCCCATAGTTGATAGAATCGATCCTCTAGCAAAATGATTGATCCTCTGAGTTATAGTATTGATCGATTTTTTAAGCAGAAAGCTTCTAAGTTTGAATTTTTATAAAATTGATCGATCCCCTATGATATAGGATTGATCAAGTCTAGGGTTTCGTAAAATGGATCAATCCCTTAAGGGAATGGATCAATCAATATTTTATCCAGAAAGCCACAAGATTGTAGAACAACAAAAAAGGATCAATACCTTACAAGAAAGGATCGATCAGGTAGCATAGGGATCAATAGGAGTAAAACAAAATTGATTGGTTCTTATTGTTTCAGGTTCAAACAACTAGTTTTTCAAATGTTCAATGGGTATTTTCTTATCTAATCAATCCTCAACGACTACAAACTTATTTTATCTATAAATTAGGCATTCTAACACACCATTGGTGATGAAAAAATAAGAGAGCAAGCACCAACAAGCCTTACTTCCATTCTTTCAATAATTCAAGAGTTTTTAGGGCTTAAATTTAATATCCTTCATATTTCTAGTATTCAAACTATTTTTTGTTGTCTATTAATCATCCTTTATACTTTATTAGGCAAACATTTAATCTCTGAGAGTTGTTTTTAGTTTGCAAAACATTAAAGCTTAATTGTAATCAAGAGGTGAGGCATCTTTTTGAAAGGTTTTGAAAGTTTTTATGGAAACTCATTTTGTAAGATTAAAGGTTTCTACCTTAGCCTAAAAAGGTAGAGAATTAGAGGTTGCTATGTTTAGCCTAAAAAAGATAGGGATTGTATTTTGCATTTCAATTAGTGGATTGAACTGGCAAACAAGGCTAAAATAGATGACGTAAGTGCCTTTGGAGAATGATCGAATATTTATAAATCCTTGAGTTTAATTTCTCTATCCCTACTCTCTTTAAGTTCATTATTGCCTATATTTGCTTCAAGATCATTAATTGTTGTTAATCGCCTCATATTTTCATTAAATAACATATTGTATTTAATTTATTGTTTTTAATTTCTCATTCAAATACATTGAAATCTATTTTTGGGAAAGAATTTGCAGAATATCCAATTAACCTATATTGGATTGCTATCTATATTTGAGCTAACATATGTGAACTATCATATAGCATTTTCATCTCGGGTCATTGTTCAGTGAACTTATTCTTCTAACAAGCGCCAACATGTTAGCTTAAGTTTACCTTATTTCATAAGTAAGAGTATAATCATAGGCTTTAGTCAACAACTTTTATCATTATCCTTTCTTGATAAAGCATCGGCTAGAAACAATTTAAGAATAATGTTTTAATGCAATGATGATCTCATAACTACAATCTTATTGTAATTCCTTTGCAAAACATATTTATTCTAGAAATTTTATCTATAATAAGTAAGTAATATTAATTATGTGTATACAATCTTATAAATAAAGAATGCCTTTGATAATAATAAAAATACATAATATGACATATATCTCATAACCAATTCGATTAGTCTTAGAGTATATTACCAACAAATTAATCCCTTTAAATAGAGTATCCATTTTGTTTTAAAGGGTAATTTAGTTAAAGATGTCATTAGATAATCTTATATTCCATTCAACCAAACACAAAAAATTTTACATTATGACCAATTGAACCGAACACAAAAATCTAATATTATCAGGATTGTGTTAGGTAATCTTGTTAAAGGAGAATTCGATTAGCAAAGAAAATGTTGCCTTCCCTGAACCAAAAGCTCTATAAAGGTTTTCTTCTATTATCATAATAAAAAAACAAATCTATATTTATATTTCTACCTATATATAAAAGTTAGGTACGTCATTTCACTTTGCATACTGGTACTTCTTTTGTCATTTGGCTCATTAAAGCATGATGCATGTTTTTTTTTTTTTTTTTCACTTCATTAATTCTTTTAGATGAGAAACAAAAAAGGAAAATCGTAGAAAAAAGAAAGGAGAGGAAAAAAAAGGAAGGAAAGGAAATGAATGAGAGAAAGAGAAAAGAAAGTAAAAGAAAAAAAATAATAGAAGTAACGAGAGATTTTTTTTTTTTGAATTTTTAGGATGTGAATTTCTCTAACGTCTTGATTATTATTACTTGCTTTTTTTATTTAGGAAACATGACATTCTTATCAAATGTAATTTCTTAAGAAGGTTTTAAAAACAAAAAATATTTTTTTATGAAATGCTATTACTATACGCAAAACAACTCTTTGTAGTAATTATGTAAAAAAGAATATATATAGATATTATAGTTGATTATAATAATTGTTAGCATTAAATTCATCATTGTTTTGAAATGATAAAAACTTTAAGTATACTTTTCAAATTAAATTTATTTTAAATATTTGAGTATTTTTCAAATTGAAAATTTGCCTTAAAAATTATTTATTTGAGTCTAATTACAAGTCTATTTGCTATTTCAAAGAAATTTATTTTTAAAATTTTATTTTAAAAATTATTTATTTGAGTCTAAATTCAATGCAAGTCTATTTGCTATTTCAAAGAAAATTATTTTCCTTGGACTTAATAAAATTGTGATATTATTGGTTTTGAGAAAAAAAAATTTTAAGAGCTTAATTTGAAAATGCAAATCCAATTCATATTAAAGCAAACTTATTTTCTTCGTATTTGATATAATTTTAACTTTCTTGGTGTTTTAGAAAAAAGATTTTCTATATGCTTTAGTTGACAGTTGATTAGAGTTTTGTTCTTGAAAGAAAATTGAATTGAGCTCTATCATTTTCTTTAAGAAATTAAATTTTTGAGAAAATGAAAATTAAAGAAATATTTTTAACATTAAGCTATATTTGACAAGATTTATTTAATACAAACTCTTCAAATTAAAATTATATTAAGTCCAAGGAATATTAAAATGCTATAAAATACTATATCTATTAATATTAAAGAATATATAGAAATAGTAATTTTTATTGTTAAAATAATAAATTTTGAAATATATTACTAACAAATTATTATTAAAATAATAATATTACATTATAGAATATAAATTACTAAAAAATAACAATCCTATTTATTATTACAATAGTCATATAATATTATTTATTACAAAATATTAAAAATATTTATTTCTAAAAATATTCAAAATAGTCATATTTATTATTTAATATTAAAAATAATTTATATTAAAATTGTAATATTTTTAAATATTATTTTTAATTAAAATTAAATAAAATTATTCCCATTACTATAATAATATCTTAGATTGAATCAAGATAGGTATGCATAAATCAAGATAGGTATGCATATAAAAATTTTTGTTTAAATCTCAATTTGAATGCCTAATATACAACTCATATGAATGATTTCTTTTAAAATTATCATTCACTTCAGAGTTTTTTAAAGACAATTTCAAATTTTTTTGTTAGTTTTCATTGATCAATAATTTCTTTTATCAAACAAACATAAGAAATTACAAAAATAATTTTTTTAGTCAAAATTTTTAAACAAACAGAACTTTAAATAAAAGTTAAGGTTAATATCATAAATGATTTATAAAAATTATATATAGTGAAATATTTAATGTGGTGTCTAAATTTAAAAATTTTTTAATATTGTATTAAAATTATAAATCTATTAACTAAATTAATACTCACCATTAATATATCTTGTTTCAAATGGTGATACTGGATGGACAAATAACTTTATAATCAAATATCATGTTAAAAAGATTTTCAATATAAATATTATATTAAATATTTTGTTATAATTTAATAATTATTAATGATGTTAATCCTAAAAGTCATACTAATTGTAACGTATGGCCATTCGCAAAACCTTTTCTTAGGATCCATTTGAATAGACATTGAAATTGGTTTTGATGAGATTCAAAATAGTGATGGAAGTGAGATTAATTATTGTAATAGTGAAATTCAATATTCTAGTGGTGAGATTAAAATTAGTTGTAAAATATGTGTTTGGATGTAAATGTAACGATTGTAATGAGATAAAATACAGTGCATAGAAAAAATCACTATTAAGGACATTTAACTAAACTTGTATATAATAAAATTTTGAAATCATTTGACATTTATGAGAGTAATTAAAAAAAAGCTAAAATTAATTTTATGTCAAATAATAAATTTTAATAGATAATTAAAAAATAATAAAAATGATAGTAATTTATCAAATGATTTTTTAATTTAAATATATATTGAGCTCTCAACGTTTTTTATTTACTATATATTTAATTAATAAATTATAGACAAATTCTATTTATTAAGTGTTATTAACTTATCTAATTTTAGATGAATATATTTATTGTTTATTTATATTAGAATGTAAGGTTTTTAAAGGACATTTTAAGAAAAAATATTACTTACTTAGGGTATAATTTGGACAAAATAACAATAATATGATAAAAATAAAATATTATTTTTAAAATTCAAAAAATTATTTTAATTGAATTTTTAAATATAAAGATAAAATTATATTTAAAAAATATCAACAGAAACAAAAATATTCAAACCATGTCAAAAGCATAATGTGGTGGCTTACCACACCCATTGTCCAGCGATGAAAAATCAGTCATCAATCAATATCATATCGACATAATCAAATTATGAATTTGTTACCCTAGCAATAAATCATAGGACAATTACACCAAAAAAGTATTTGATTGCATTGAATAATTATCACAAATTAATTCAAATGGAGCCTTAGCCATGTGGCCTCCTTTGAATTATACACATAATTGGCAAAATACATGATCCCATGGCAACTAAAATCTTCCATGGGCTTGTCTAGTTATTCGTGTGAATGTAATGATAATGTATTTTTTAATGGTTGGACTTTGGGTTTATCTACAGTAAGGTCGTAATATATCAATCTTATTCTAAGATAATGAGATATCATGATATCTCATAATATATCATGATAAATTATAAGAATAATATAACTTAAAATAAAAAGAAAAAAACGAACAGGTTAATAGGTAAATAATAAAAATATATATACATAATTTTATTTAATTTATTAATTTAACAAATAAAAAATAATATATTTTTTAATTTTATAATATCATTTTATTTTACGAAATGAACTTCATTAATTACATTTAATAATATATTTTTATACTTTTTTTATCATTACATTTAGAATTATTAAACTTTTTTTTAGAATAAAACATTTCAAACTTATTTTACATCTAATGGTATGAATTTTAGAATTATTTTCATCTTTTTATTTTAACATTTTTTTTATTTATAATCTTTTAATTTAAAAATATCTATTCTTTTACATTGTCAAGTTAATTATTTACTTTAATTTTTTATTACGCTTGTTCTTACTTTCTATTTCGTTTAAAATTAACATAACTCTTTGTTAAGGTATTACAACATCAAAAGATATTAATTTTATGATTATTTTCACTTTTTTTATGTTAACATTTATTTTTTAGTTTGGAATTACTTTTTATTTATAATAATAAAATTTTACATTATAATTTAATTACTTACATTATAATAATATATTTTTGCACTTGTTCTTATGTTTTATTATGTTTAGAATTATCACAACTTTTTTCTTCAAGTGTTACAATACTTTTAATACACTTTATGCTAAATGATCAAATTTTATGATTATTCTCATATTTTTGCATAAATACTTATTTTCCAGTTGAATTATTTATTTATATAATAATAATAATAATAATAATAGTTCTTTTATGTTATCAACCTAATTATTTACATTAAATTTTTATTTTTTTTTTGCACTTGTTCCTATATTTCATTACGTTTAGAATTATTACAATTTTTTCTTAAGGTGTTATGATAGTCTTAACCTATTTTACACCAAATTATACTAATTTTATGACTATTCTTTTCTTTTTACATTATAATACTTTTAATACATTTTACGTTAAATTATACAAATTTTAGGATATTACAACACTTTTACATTAGCACTTATTTTTAGGTTATAATTATTTTTTATTTATAATAATAATTTAATAATTTTTTATGTTATCAATTTAATTATTTACGTTATAATAAAATCTACTATGTTTGTCTTTACATTTTATTATATTTAGAATTATAATAATTTTTCTTAAGTATTATGGCATTTCAAACATATTTTACATTAAATTATACCAATTTTATAATATTCTCACCTTTTTTTCTTTAACACTTTTTTTTATTTAGAATTATTTTTATTTATAATACTAATTTTTTTACATTACAAATTTATTACGTTTCAATAATATTTTTTTACACTTATTGTAATTTTTAATTACGTTTAAAATTATTATAATTTTTTTGTTAGTGTAACGATACTTCTAACCATTTTACGTAAAATAATACCAATTTTACAATTATTCTCGTTGTTTTTATTTTAAATTTTATTTTTTGTTTAAAATTATTTTTTATTTGTAACAATAATTTTTTTATATTGTCAACTTAATTATTTACGTTATAATAATATCCTTTTACGCTCCTTGTTACCTTTCATTATGTTTAGGATTATCATACACTTCTAACCATTTTACACCAAATGATATCAATTTTGAGATTATTTTCACTTTTTTTTTATACTAACACTTATTTTTTGTTTAAAATTATTAATTATTTATAATAATAATTCTTTTACATTGCTAAAAATATTATTTATGTTACAGTAATTTTTTTATACTTGTTCTTACTTTTTGTTATGTTTAAATTTATCACAATTCTTTATTAGGATATTATAACAATCTAATCCAATTTATGCCAAGTAACAATAAGTTTACAACTATTTTTATCTTTTTACGTTACAATACTTCTAACACACTTTAAGTTAAATGATTTCAATTTTATAACTACTCTCACTTTTTTTACTTTAACATTTTTTTTATTTAGAATTAATTTTACTTATAATAATAAATTTTTTTATATTGTCAACTTAATTATTACGTTATAGTAATATCTTTTACGTTTGTTTTTATCTTTTAATATGTTTAAAATTATCATAATTTTTTTTTAAGTATTATGACATTTTAACACATTTTATGCCAAAAAATGCCAATTTTACAATTATTCTTATATTTTTATGTTAAAACTTATTTTTTGGTATAGAATTATTTTTTATTTATAATAATAATTTTTTACATTACCAATTTAATTAATTACATTTTAATAATTTTTTTATACTTGTTGTTACTTTTTATTATGTTAAGAATTATTATAATATTTTATTAAAGTATTACGATACTTATAATCATTTTACGTCAAATAATACTAATTTTAATATTATTATTTTTTACATTAACTTTTAATGCACTAATGAAAGTGAAACTAAAATTTCAAAGCAGAGATGAATGTGTAATAAAACTTCAAAATGCTTGATTGATCTTATGAAAACATAGTAAAAAAATAATAAAAAGAAGAAGAACCCTAACAATTTTAAAATTCCTTTAATAAGAAGAAGAAAAACCTTAGTAGTGTCAAAATTCTTTTAATAAAAAGAAAAAGAACCTAACAGTTTTAAAATTCTTTTTATTTTATTTAATAAATAATATTTAATGTTAATTAATTAAAATTAAATTAACAATTTAATAGATAATTAATTATTTTTATAATTAAAAAATTAATATACTTAATAATTATTATTTAATGACCGATAAAAAATTTAAACATACTTTAGAAGTTCTATTGGACTTTGGGAATGGTAACGTTGTTGTCATAGAAAGAAAAAAAATGATAACAACAGGAGAATCTAATAATGTCAGTGGAAACTTCTCAACTGACAGAAATTCAAATACCGAATTTTTTTTTATATGAAGCATACAAAAGTTAGAGATAAAAACAACATGTTCGAGATATAGGCAGGATTTGAAATTAACTGTAACTTCGTTGAAGGTGCAATTATTAAAAATTTTGTGTCAATCGGGAATAGATAATCATTTGAATGTCACCATAATAGTAGAGCGAAACCCTTGTCTTCATTGATAAATTTTGATCTAATGGTGGATTAAAACTCAACTTTTATTTTTTTTAATCCTTTACTTTATGTTATAAATATAAAAATGTCCTTTTAATTTAATTTTTTGATTTTGATTTTTTATTTAAAAAATATAAAATATAATAAATAAATATTATTATATAATAAATTAATAAATAAATGAAATTTATTATTATATAACAACTATTTTTTTATTACTTTTTAATTATTATTTAATAAAAAATTATTATTTATCATAAAAATAGTTTAATAATTTTTAAAATTTTAAATGTTAAATAATTTAAAATTTTTATTACATATAAATTTTAATGTAATATTTTTAATGGTCATTTTTTTTTAATTATAATTTACTTTATGAAAAATTAATTTCAGCTTTATCACTGTTTTCACTTTCATTGGAATCAAACTAATCACCTACCTAAATAGATTTTTAATTTTAAAATTAATTGATGTTATTTTTTAAAAATAATTAATTAAATTAATCAAATTAAAAATTGAATTTAAGAGGTTATGGTACATGTGTGCTTTAAGAGCAATTTTAAATTATTATATAAAATAATATTTTTATTCAATTCATTAAAAATTATCAATAAAATTAGTAATTATTGTATTTAATAGAAGATTATTATTATAAATATAATATCAAACAACCAAACATTACCTGACGTGGCAACAGACATTATAGGAATATAAGATCGAAATAATACTTGATTGAGCAAAGTTTCAAGATCAATGATAGAGATTGTAATGATATCAGAATAAGACTCAAAAGTATTTGGTTCAGTAATTATTACTGCATCAGTCTTGTTAATGAGAGGATCATGAATTAGATTACCGTTATAATGATTTTTAGCTCGACATTTCTGAACGAGATAATTAGTCTTCCTACATCGTGAACAAGACTTGTGGAAAGTAGAGCTAGTACTTTTTTTAGGCGCAATAGCAACAACAATATCAACACTATGAGTCTGACTTATATCTAACTGAGTTTTCTTAGATATTAATTCCATAAGAGTATTGTCCATAATTGGTAAGGGATGTCGACGCAAAAGTGAAGATCAAATATTCTCAAATTCATCTCAAAGTGTCATTAGAAATTGAATAAAATGAATTTGATTTCAATAAGTAATAAAATTACTAGTATCACTTTCATCTTTGAATTTTAGCTTAAAATTTTTAAGTACGTCTCATAAATGTTGTATTTTAGAATGAAAATCATCAATTGACTGACATGATTCTTGACGAAAGCGAGATAAAGTGATCAAAATATAATATTGATTAGTAAAGGTAGTAGAGCTACACCGTGTGGCAAGAAAATCCTAAGCATCTTTAACAAGTTCAAATCACCCAAAATATACATTGGTAGAAGAAACAATAGTGTTGGTGAACCATGTTAAAATTCAATAATTCTTACTTTTTCATTCTTTTAGTCGATCTGCAAATTTATCATTGGATTCTTCTTTTTTTTTTTTTTCTAGTGTTTTGCATTCTCTGATAATAGTAAACCATAAATTTATTCACTTTAGATAACTATGCATAACAATAACCCACCTATTGTAGTTATTTTAATAAAAGATAATAAAAATTAGTTGTACATTTTCTCGTTGAATACTTGCTATTAAGCTCTTGAAAAAAAATAGAGATTTGAAAAGTTATGAGTATTGATATAACAGATGAATATTAAAGATGGAAAAAGAAACCTAAAAAATTAAAATGCGAAAGCAAAAAATAAGGTTTAGAAAGCAAAATAAAATGAGAATAAGTAAAGTTATTTCAAAGCGATTCACCTTCATAATAAACCATGAAATAATTATGATATTATGAAAAATGAGAAAATGATGAAAACTTTATTATAATGACTTGTGTTTTACAATGAGACATAAAGCCTATTTATATAGAAATAAACTATTACAAAATAAAAAATATAATAAATAAAAGTAATGACTAAATCAATTTCTATAATCATCTAATCAATATCTAAATCAATATTTAATATTCTTTAAATCAATATCAAATTAATCTAAAATATTATTAAAATATTATTAGAATAATATTATCAATTTAAAACATTATCAAATTATTACTAAAATATTATTGACAATTTTAAAAATATTCAAAAAACACGTTAGTAAAATATTTATTTTATTATTATCATATAAATCATAAAATGAAGAGAAAGTGGATAATAGTAATTATTGAACTACTTTAATCCATGAACATTATAAAGTAGACACCCCCATTAATTAGTGGGATTCCCATTCTCATCCCACCTTCCAATACCCAAATCATCGAGTAAATACATATAATATTCTATTCTAATTTTAGTTATACAAATATATTGTATTCTACATGTGTTATTGGCTGTGCCTGGCTCCTCAGAATTTCTTTCTTTTTGTTTTTTGTAAGTTAAATAACGTGCTTGGTGGGGACCCTGCACTAAAAACATCAATAATTTCACATTATATTGATTATTCTTCGTTTCCATTATATCTTAATATCTATCTATTCGACTTCTTGTTCTTGTCATCTTGTGCACTTTTTTTTTTTTCCAAGGTTTCCTGGTTTTGCTGCAGCACCCATGGCTAAATCAGGTGTGTTCCTTATCTTTCTCTCTTCTTATCTTTCTATCTGTTCTTTTTAAAGAATGTTTGATTTTTTATTATCCCTTTGGATGATGATGTTGGTTCGACGAATGTTAATATATCTTGTTTAGATTTCTGAAAACTATTGCTCATGGTTTTTATCAACTGTGATGGATTTTGCTGCTTTTTTTCCACTGTTGTATTCCAACAGATACATTTTGGCATTTAAACCAACACTTCCTACTCCTAAACTCAAGAGTTCCAAGGGAGAGGAATGTAAAATAGGAAAAACATAGAATTTAAGTGTCATCAAATCAAGTCGATATAAAAAAGAAAATTTGAGTTTGATTAGTTTGAGTTTGATTTTTTTTTAATTTAAATTTAATTTAAAATTAAAATGAATTATTTGAGCTCGATTTTTATATTTAATTTTAAGTTTTATTATTTATACTTAAATTCAAACATGAATTGAGGTTTTTATACATGATAAAAATAAAATAACAAATTATTATTTTAAAAAATAAAAATATATATTAAAACAAAAAAAATTTAATTAAATTTATAAATCACTCAAATCAAATATTAAATCTTCAAATACAAACTCGAGTTCCACGATAATCAAGCCGTGTTCAATTTTTTTAGCCAAACTCAAGTAACTAGTGAACGCATGTTTCTTATTTAGACCACTAGTCCAAAGGATATCATTATCCTTATTTTGTTTTGTTGCAGGCTTTAGGCAAAAGTAAAAGTGCACTCAAAGGACCAGGTTGACTGACTTTAGGTTGACTGATTTATCTGTACCAACTCTCGTTTAAATGATTTTTGGTTCAAATTGGAGATGGAAATAAGACCTAACTCCATAAAATGAGCCCTTCCTTTTCTGTACAACTTTGATCACCCATGTCTGCCAGGAAATCAGTCAGGAAATATAGTGAGAGCCCCTCTAATTTGTTACGCGCTTCTCTCGATTCCTACATTGATTGGATACATTGTTCAGCGCACATGACCTCATTTTTCAAAATATCATCTCATCTAAATAAAATTCCTTTGTTGTGTTCTTGTAATGCTTTAATATTTTCCATAATAAATAAAACTTTTTTTAATCAATTAAAACTCTTCTTTTTTTAAATGGAAACTTAACCTTTTGAACACCACTATTAAGCACCAATCTTCTTGCTACCCAGAATTTCCAGCATCCTTTTCCTCCAATGTCACCCCCTTTCTTAAATCAAATTTCAGTTGAATCAATCCAGAAATGATTTTAAAATCCTAAGCCCTAAAATCCCAAATTTTCTTTTTTCTTTTTTTCAAACCGGAATTTCTAGCACTCAGTTATATATTTTGATACTCAGGTTATCAGGGATTGAATCATGTGAACTAAAAAAATCCGCTCTACCAACATATTGTATCATTGTCAGGTTACTCAACTTATATATCATACATATTATTTCCTGCGGTAATTAAATCAGCCCATAACTTTGACTCCTAATGCTTGCAAAAGAGTTGTTGGGCTGTACCTTTTGGTTTTTGACAGTAGTGTGTCCCATATGTGAAATAAAAAGTAAGTTATGCATCCTACTTTTAAGTAGGTGTAAAGTAAATAATTTCCTTTTTCCTGCTCTTTTAAAAGGTATTGAGAGGTTGTTGGGTCCATTTTCCTGGGAGAAAAAGGAAAGTTGCAATTTTGAAGCTTTTTCCAAATGGCATCCTCTAAAGCTTATTACAATCTGGCTCCTCCTGCTTTCCATAAGAACCAGTTACTCATCCATGAAGCCTGATGTTGAAGGTATGGTAACTGTAACTTAAGTCTTTTTTGATAATTTGAATATATTATGAATGTAATCTGATGATATGACGCTCTGAATTCTCCCTTGCCATTTTATTTTTGGCTTTTGTTACATCCAATGCTTTTTCGTGTTTCCTGTTTAAATTAATAGTATTATCCATTTGGTGATAGAAAAAAAAAATTTAGTGCTATTGAATATGTATCAGTTCTGGAATGAGCTTATATACAGATGAAAACAGTAACAATGATAATTATTCACTACAATTCAGTTTGAGTCACTTCCATGTTTATTGCATTAATGCCCTCAACATTTCCCCTCTTGATTTGTTTGACCTTTGGATTGACTCTATATTGGAAAATTATCCTATACACTGGCACCGGAGGTGGAGATTTTAACTCCACAAGTGTAATTAGATGGTTGACATGCGTCCTATTAATACTATGAATGGACATATGACATAAAAAGATTGTTAGAACATAAAAAGAGAAAAGCTAAAAAAAAAAAAAAAGAAAACTGATGTAGTTACGTGAGAGTTCACCAATCATTATAAAATTAATACTATGAATGGACATATGACAAGTGTTTAATTTTCCTTGTGGAGTTTAAAAAGTTCACCTCCATTGTATAGAAAAATAATCTGTCTACATTGTACCTAGCTATTGTTTTGCCTCCATTAAGCTTTCGAAGTAGCCATATCACACGCACACACTGACCCTCATGTATAAAATGGAATATTCTTTAGCGACTTAATATCAAATGTAATTTCTCGAAACTCCATCAGCTATTGGTTGAATTAACTTTTAACTTAGCAATTGTGTTATTTTCTCCTTTAATGTACATTGCTAATTGGTTTGATAAACTAAAGAGCTCACATAGGCACTTAGATTGAAACTGAAAAACTAATAGCATTGTCTTATTGAAACTCGTTTATGTAATTTGACAAGTTTATGTTGTGAACCAAAAGTTACGAGTCTTCGGTGACTGAGAAGTAGTTGGTATGAACTTGGAATGTTTTTCATCAATATCAGTTAAATAATTAGCTATACAAAGAGAAAAGTGAAAGTCAAATAGTTAGTTATTCGCATAAGTGAGAAAGATTATAGAAAGAGGTTGTTAGAAAAAATTTCGATATTTATTATTCAAAGTATTTAATTGGTATGCTATTATTTCCTATATTTTAATGAAATTATAGAAAGAGGTTGTTAGAAAAAATCAGCTTCAATGATGGATTAAAAATATAAGGGACCAGATTCTTGTAAACCAAGAACAATATTTTCGGTTGAAATACCTTGCGGGCTTGATTTTGAAAGGAATATGACCTTAAAAATTTCCACGTTCATCTATTGTACACATATATGCCTAACCATTAATTCTTAATTGTTGAATTTGTGTATAGTCCACTTTAAGTTTCCAAAATGTGATTTGGATTTTCTATTAGCATTGGTATTCCAGACAATTGAATTACATGTTATAAGTAATATGTCAGCCTCTAAAACGTACCATTCATTGTACATTTTATAACATTTTAGTGCCATTAGGTAATTCATTCGTGAGTTAATTCAGATTTTTTTTTCTGAGACGAAAGAAATTTTTATAATAAAAAGCCAATAGGCTAGAAAGCTAGCAACAAGCTAGCGAAACAGAGCGCAAAATCTCAACTGTGAGTTAATTCAGATTTGATAATGATATCCGTCATTAGATTTTATTTCTGATGTTGATTATGAAGATTCATGGAAAAAGAATATGCCAACGGTTTTGCCTTATTGAATGTTACCAACAATGCGGCTAGCGATGCATAATGAACAATCTAAAAAATTAACATGTATTTAGAATTAATTACACATTTAAAATTTAATGATAAAATAAATTTAATTTAAAATATTTTATTTTTATTATTATAAAATACATTCAATAATTCTTATTAACATTTATTTTTAAATGATTAATTGACTAAAGTAAACTAAAAACCAAATCAATAGTAATAATATTTTAAATTAAAATCAATTTATACTAAACAGTTAAAATAGTTAATGTGTAATTAATGTGTTGAGGAGAAACAAAAAAGAGATTTTAAAATTAATTTAATAATGATAAAAAAATTAATTTGATTTGACAAAATAAAATTAATTTTAATTGATTCGATCATTTATTAATTATTTTAAAATTAATATATTATATACATATATTTTATATAAATATATAAAAACCAAATCATCTAATAAAAAGAAAATAATCTATATGAATAGTTTACATTTTTAACATATAGACAATATAAAAAATTGATATATATTTATAATTAATTATGCATTTAAAATTTAAAATTTAATGATAAAATAAATTTAATTTAAAATATTTTATTTTTATTATTATAAAACGCATTTAATTATTCTTATTGACATTTATTTTTAAATGACTAGTTGACTAAAGTAAACTAAGAACCAAACAATAATAATAGTGTTTTAAATTAAAAGTAATTTATGTTAGAAATTAAAATAGTCAAATATAATGTGTATTTAATATGTATTTAATGTGTCGGGGAGAAATAAAAAAAGAGATTTTGAAATTAATTTAATAATATTAATAAAATTAATTTGATTTTCTTTTTGATCGTCTATTAATTATTTTAAAATTAATATATTATATATATAGCTTAAAAGGCGAAGTCAATAGATCGTATTTTTAAAAAAATTGAAAAGTATATTTTTTAATAATATAATTCAAAAGATAAATATTTATAATTGAAAAAATAGACATAAAATTATTTTATTTATTAATAATGACAATAAAAGTTTTAATACTTTTCATATGAATTTAATAAGAGTGATTCAAAATAAATAATAAAAAAATATATAGTCATTTTATTTTTTTGAATATTTTTAAATTAAAATATATCAAATAAAATAAAATACATTTATTAAAGGAAACATAATATTTTTTAGGACTATCCACGTGTCAATAATATAAAACCATTCACATTTTTCTTTTTGTTTTGTTAAAAACTTTATCTTTTTATATATTTAAATAAAATAATAAAATAAATTTAAATTTAAATTATTATTGAAAAATTAAATTTCAATTTTATATATTATCTTTCTAATATTACAATACAACATTATATGGATGACTTTCTACCACGTGAGAAAAGAATTTAAATTACTTCTAATTAATTAGTCCATATAACAAACATATTTTAAAAACTTACTACCCATCAATTATTTGATTTTCAAACAAAAACTTATAATATTGGAAACTATATAATCATTTAAACAATTAATGTATTTTGTATAAAAATAATTTATTAAAATTTTTATTTTATTTAAACAAATTTCATCCACCATTAAATTAGTATCATCTAATATTGATTTGATTTTTATATTATATAGTCTTTATATTTATAATTTAGCATAAAATATAATCTAAAAATAACCAACAACAATGTAGATTATTGATAAAATGTTAAATTCATAGTTCCACTGATTAAGGTTATCATTCTAATAACAACAAATAATAAAAAAAAATCTATTAAAATTAATGTACATAAAAATAGGAAAGAGTAGTCAATAAACAAGTATAAGCTTTCTAATAAAATTTTTAAAATTGATTATTTAATGACTATTTGATACATATATAAATATGCTTATTGTAATTAAATTATTATGTTTTTAATATATAAACATAACATTTAAAATTAATTTTGACATATATTTTTTAGATTATAAATTTTTTAATGTCTTTTGTTCGATAAATTTATAAAAATTTAAAATAACTTATTTTAAAATAAGTGATTGTTTAATCAAAAAACACTATTGTTACACTTACAAAACGTAAATTTAAGAAAGTTAATTTGGATTTTATTTGTTATATAAATTATCAAAATAAAATGTACGTAGTATGTGTAAATTAATAAAATTCAATATAATTATTGATTTAATTTAAAAAATATAAAAAGATGAATTGTTTATTCATAAATATGTATAATATTTTAAACTCACTACTAAATAGACATCCAACAAATCTTTAAATTTAAAAAATAATTATAAAATAATGTTTATAGTTACGTGTGTTTTATCATACATTTTATATTAATTTTAAAGTCTAAATATCTTTTTTTAAATTTAAGTTACTAAACACAATCTATAAGTTGCTGAAAAAAATAAAAATAAAATATGTTCTCCAATTTTAAGTACAATTATATATGATGATTTTCTTATACTTTGATTTCAAATTGAAATAACTACAACAAATACAAATAAATTAAAATAATTTTATAAAAATTAAAAATTGCATGCATTGCACGGATTAAAAACTAATTTTATTTATCATGAATTTTCATCCAATTTCCAATAGTTATTCCAAAAGCCATGGTCTGAATAAGTCAATATTCAACAATCATAGATATAGAGTCATAGACAAACATTCGAGCATTCCTGCTCTCTTTTGTTCCTTTTTCTTTCTTTCTGTTTTTTTTTTTTTAATGTTAATTTCGATAAGCATTATATAGTATGTTCTTGTTGCCATCTTTATCGGCTGTCAAATTTATTTTTCATGTTTAATAACTGGGTTTTATATTTTTGCAAATCTTCAGGAGAAGCTTTGATTGAGTTTCTCAAGGTTCTCAATGATTCCAGTGGTCAAATAACGGATTGGAATGATAATTATGTCAGTCCATGCTCTAGCTGGTCTCATGTCATCTGTAGGAATCAAAATGTCATATCCTTGTAAGTCCATGTTAACTGAATTATGGTTAATTTGTTGTGAAAAACTTGCTTATTTGTCAATAATTGTATTACTCTTACTGATTATATTTTACTGACATTGCTTTAACTATAATTCCATTACTTTGGGATAGTTAAGATCCTTACCCAGACCCTACTGTACATTAACACCTAAGCTAACTCCATGTCTTCAATTTTTCAATAATAATAATAATAACAACAATTAAAATAACTTGTGAATATATTAATTGGCAGGAACCTGGCTTCAAATGGATTTTCAGGAAATCTTTCACCTTCGATAAAGAAACTGAAGTTTCTGGTTAACTTGTAAGTTATAATGTTATTGTATGATGGGGCTGACTTCATCAGCATTCATTAAATCTGGTGCATAGAGGAAAAGGTTGATGCAAGAGGATGCTAAATAATGTATACATACTGCACGTTGGCACTGGAAAGAGAAAAAACATATTAGTCTCAAAAACTAGAAAATGGAAAAACATATTGATAACACACACATATGAACACGTATATGTGTATGTATTTATATTTATATAATTAATGTTTTGGAAATTAAAAATATGAATATTTTGGTGAAGTATGTATATCACTGATGGACATGTGGGTTGTATGATAAAAACCTTAAGTAATTGGTGATTTCTTTATATTTTTTAATATCGAGAATTGATGGTTGAAATGTTGGAGATTAACTGCATACAGAAAAACTCACAAAGAAGATAACTCACAAAATTTTGAATAATGACAAAATATGATTATTGGATTAAAAGAGATAAAAATTCACCATCAAGACTAGAAACTAAGGGATACAGAAACACCACCTTAAGAATTCTAATCAAGAATATAGAACAATAGAAGTTTACTACTCTAAAAAATCTAACTAAGAGATACAGAACTTGAAGAACAATCTTAAAAGATTGCTTAAGGATAAAGAAAACTCTATTATGCATTTTACCAAAGAATAATAAAAAATGTATAGGCTAGAAACATCTTTCCAAACATGGGAACTTTCAAATTGTATTGCTAGAATTGTGCCTAAAATCAAAGAATTTGCATGTGAACACAATAATCTATAATGCGAACACAATCATCTGCCCATTCATTCTTACAAATTACATAATAATGAATCTGATCATAATTCCATCCATATTCATACTCTTTTTTTCTAGCTAGTGTGAACATAATCTTTTTATTCTAATCCACCTTATTTCTACATTTATTTATTGGATTTGGACCAAGAATAGACCCTTCTTATTTTTGGATAAGTCTTCTTTAGTCTTAGCCCAAATTGTAAGATATGTTGACACTCCAGTGTTAATTTTCTCTGGATGGAAAATATTTGTCCTCAAGTTTGAATTTGTCTTCTCACCATAGTAGGGTGACAAATCAGCAACATTGAAAGTGGAAGATACTCTATAAGTGTCGAAAAGTTTTATCTTGTAGGCATTTTCCCTAATGTGTTGGAGAATTCTAAGTGGACCATTTCCCTTAGGTTATAATTTGTCAAACTTTTCTAGAGAAAAAATATTTTTCACAAGTTAATCTACACCAAATCATGTTCTTTGAACTTTATATGTATTTGATGCATGATTATTGCCTTTTTATATTTTTCATTTTTTTGTAAAATTTTATTCTGAACCTGTTAATGAAATATTTTGATACTCTTGGCTCTTTCTTCTATATCTTTATTAAAATGCTGATTAGTATAAACTTGAATTAAAATCAAAAGACATATTGCATTCTTACTAAAAAAAATTTTTAAAAGGCTGCAACCAATGATTTGATTTGGTGAACGGTTGTAAGCAAACTTCATAAGTTCCCATTGTTTTAGTTTCTTTTCTGTATACCTTTTCAAGAAAATTTTTACCTTGTTAGGTAGAACAGCTCTTGGGATAAGATCTATGCAGTGTTGAATGTCCTTCATTAGCGGTAGACTAACTGGTAACTCCTCTCGAACAATATCTTGAAATTCTGCCAATAGTGGTTGTATCATCGTAGATGGCTCTTCATTGTCTTTATTTTCTTTAATCAACAAGTGTGCATACATAGTACCATCCATCTTAATTTTTTTTTTTGTAATTGACCTTGGTAAACAAATTGCTTCTTTCCTCTTTGGTTGGTTTGGACATCAGCATGGGTTTGGTAGGGCCTAGATGATTTTGCATCCATCTTTCACAAATGTATAAGTGTTACGGTAACCATCATAAATAATCCTCATATCATAATGCCAAGGTCTTTTGAGCAGTAAATGGCAAGCATCCATTGAAGCTACATCAAACCACACTTCATCCTTGATTGCTTTCCTATAGAAAAAGAAACCAAACACATCTTGGTAACCTTGATTTCATTCTCTTTTTACAGTCAAAATAGCTTATATAGTTGAGGATAATCCACTGCCTTAAGGCCTAATTTGTTGTATTGTATAACAAGTGAGAATTCAAGATCATCATAGGTCTTCTTAATATCTTTTGCAAGATATTAAAATACTTCAATAGGTTCTCTATCAATATCTTTAAAATTTTCATCTTCAACCAACGTAACTATCTTGAGATTTGGACACTCAAAATTTATATGCCTAACTCTTGTGTACTTAAAGTCTTTTTGGGTTTGAGTGTTGACAACACTAGATTGTGGTTTGTTAAGAATGGCTCTTTCCTTTTTTATATATAGATTTGAAGGGAGTTTGGTAAAAATATTGGTCTTGGACATGCTTCCCTTGTTAATGTATTCTTTCACTAAAAGATCCTTTTGCTTTAAGTTATAAAGCCTAAAGAAGACGCTTTGTCGAAAGTTATCTAAGAGATATTTTCTCTTTAACTCTTTTTTTATTTTCTCTCAAGTTGTAATTTTTCTCTTACCTTGTCTTTCTCTTTGTTTCTTTAGAATTTTTCACTAAAAGGATACATGCTTTTTAAGTTTTATGACCACTAGGTTCACCTTACAATATTTAGGGGCATCATGGTATTCAAATATGTGTTTCATCATGGGTAGCCAATCTAAGAATTTTTCAAGTTGCATCCTTTTCTCGAACTTAAGAATCACTATCTTTGGATTGAATATGCTAGGTTGAAGTTAGTTTTTGCATAGATAGTTTATGACTTGTCATGGGTGAGATAGGGTACTATCATTAGAATCACTGTTATTTTTTGGTATGGATTGGTTTCTCCTTTATCTTTTTTGTTTATTCTTCATTACCTTCTTATCTCCTCTTTTTTTTTGTATATGCAGCTGATGTTGTAGTTAAAAGATCTATTACTGTATCTCTTTTATAAGAGCATCCCTTAAGTCAATATTGATAGTTATTACAACATCGGTGTTGGCTTTAACCTTTTCTTTTAATGCTTGACGATGATAACCTGCCATAGCTTGGATACCAATTTGATGCTAGAAATTAATAATTTAGATGTTGGAGATTAACTACAAATAAAAAAACTTAAAAATAGGACAACTCACAAAATTTTAAATAATGGTAGAATATAATTATTGCTTTAAAAGGATAAAGGTTCACCTCCAAAACTAGAAACTAAGGGATATAGAAATACCATCCTAAGAATTCTAATTGAGGAAACAGAACAATAAAAGTTTATCACTCTAGAAAATTCACCTAAGAGATATAAAACTTAAAAAACAATCTTAAAAGATTACTTAAAAATAAAAAAGCCTCTATTCTGCCTTTTTCCAAAGAATAATAAAAAATATATACGCTAAGAACATCCCTCTAAACATAAAAACTTTCAGATTATATTGCTAGAATCATACCTAAAATCAAGGGATTTGTATATAAACACTAATTTATAATGTGAATGTAATCATCTGCCTATTCACTTTTGCAGATTATATAATAATGAATCTGATCTTATTTTCTTCCATATTCATGCTTTTTTTTAGCTAATGTAAACATAATCTTCTTATTTTAATCTACCTTATTTTTGTATTTATTTATTAGATTTGAACCAATGATAGGCCTATCTTATTTTTGCATAAGTTCTCTTTAGTTTCAGCCCAAGTTGTAAGATGTGTTGACACTTTGGTGACATTTTTTACCTATCAAAAGAGAGCTAAAAAGTGGTCTAGTAATTGATGGGTTTTAGTTTCAAGCTCACTAGAGGGTAGAGTCCTAACAAAACTACCTGCAACATGGGTGGGGATTGGTTACACTAACAAAATAATACCATACATAAGTAGTCCATAGTTCAAGCATATAATAAAGGTATTTTAGTCGATGTTCAAGACTTTGGTGCCTTCTTGGCTTAACGTCGAATTGGTGACCTGACTTTTATGGAAACATACTTTTCACTATAGTAGCTTATTTTAATAAGATTTTAGTACAATAACTTTTCTTTAACTGAGAGAGTAGATTAATGATCTGTTTGTTAATTTTACAATATTTTCTAATACAAAGTATCCATACAACTGCAGAGCGTACTTAACTTATATCACTGCAAATCATGAAATAAGAGAAAGATATTTGGATATGAACTTAACTAGTGAAGAAAGACAAAGGATTACTAAAAAAGAAGAGAGTTTTTAGCCAAACATATTTTATAAGCAATATTTTTTTATAAGAGAAGATGAGATTGAAAAAACTTGTTTCTTCTAAGAGAAAGAGCTTACAATTTATACAAAAAAAGTAAACAAATAGTAACTTAATAGGCTAATTCATGATCATAGTCCATGACTAAGGTGACTAACACGACATAAAGTGACTTTAATAAAGTTACTTTTACAAAGTAGCTTTAGAAAAGTAGACATGACTCGATAACTAAAAAGTGATATAAAGTTAACATAAAGCTTGATGGTGAGGTGAGGCATCAACATCAACTTTGGAGTCTTCTAGAGGAAAGCTGAGAAACATCTAAAAAGTATCATCACACATAATTATAAATAATTGGACTGAAATGAAAAATTTTTTCTATAGCACCATGTTTGAAAACTAGATCATTCTGAAAAATATTTAAGATGCTGGATGGATAAACAGTTGTTTACCCATTAAAAAAGTTTTTTTTCAAAATCTTTAAGATCCTAGTCACAGTTTTGAAATAGCTGGTTGTATATACTATTTTCAAATCTATTTTTTATTCTTACAACATTTTTTAGATTTTGCCAATAAGGATTTGTTGAAAGTTGAGCGAGATCAATAGGATTAAGAAGATTAAAGTTTACAAATCTTTTGGACAAGTCACTCCACCAGTTGTCAAATGGAAATTCGATAGTCCATTTTTGGAGGTAATTGTGTAATTCTTGAATGTACTCTGGGGGTACCACCACTATGGTTCTTTTTAAAAGGAGAGAATTCTGTAAGGATTTGGATCTGATTTATCTTACAAAGTTTTTTCATCATGAGTTTGTGCTCATGAGCATACAGAAAGATTGATTTATACAGAGAGTATGGATTGCATATATAGAGGTCTAAATGTGTTTCAAAAAGAGCAAAACCATCATAGATTTGGCAAGGTTTGTGAACATGAAAATGACATTGTAGGATGGTGGAAGGTGTTTGGTGAGGTTACACTATTTGTGTAGGGGTTTGAACAATTTTAAAAATTTACCAAGGATAATATCTTTTTCATGCAGGTAATCGATATTGAACAAAGTCACAGTAGCAAGATAAAGTTCAAAAGAGTTAAACTCAATGGCTATGGTGTAGAGTTGGCATAAATACCATAATAGCACCAATGCTTCTTTGAATAATATGGTAGTATGGGGAATTTGGAACAAATGTAGAAAATGATACTTAAGATGAAGTCCAATAGGTCTAAGGCCATGATTTGCTCATTTTTAGATGAGGATAGCTTGCATTTTGAAGATTAGATCTTGAGCATGACTTTTAATAGTTTTTTGGACAATGATTTGTTGAATTTTAGAAAGAAGAGTGTTGATTGGGAACACAAGTTTAAAAGTGAGGTTTGGGATAAATGGTTGATATTCTGACTGATACATGTGAGGGTAGAGAAAAGAATTTATCAATGATTAAGGGGCCGGAAAGAAAGAAGGTGAGGGTAAAAGAATCATCATGAAAATGACTAGAATAATCTTCAAGAAATTTGAAAAAGATCTGAAAAGAGGTCTGGTTAGTATATCTGGGAGGATATTGTCCTTACCTTTTATATACATTATGGTCAAAGAATACTTTGACAACCACTGAGAAAGTCTGAGCAACTATGCATTTGACATCTATTTTTTAAAAAAATTAAGCATCTGATCAAAAGTTGATATATCTAGTTTCGCAAGAAAATGGTATCTAATGAGATGAAATTCAAATATTTGAATTTCATACTTTACAGCTAAAAATTTTTTTAGTGTAAAGTGATAATGGAGTTTTGAATCTATGAATCTACCACTTTTGTAACCACATATTTTTCTTATTTCATCTTTTTCTTCTAAAAGGTTGTCGACCAAAATTTATCACTTACATCTATCTACAATATCTTTTTTTTATAAGAAAGAATATTTAAAGTGAAAAGTGACTGCGCGCTTATCTTCAATGTCTATATTGCTTTTGTTTATTGCTGAGACCACTTTGAAAGTTCTTTCTTCAACATCTATCTAAAAAGATGAGTTAACTATGCAAGATCTGAAAGGAATTCACTCATGTAGTTTACTACATTGAAGAATTATTGTACTTGCATCTTGCAAACATTTTCATTAGAGAAATCTACAAGGGTTTTTGTAATATGAGGTTGAACTATGTACTATCCATCTTTCAAATGCATGCTTAAAAAATTAATTTCTATAGCATCAATGATTATCTTTTCCTCTGATAGTATTATCTCATACTGTTGAACAATCTGTTAGAACTTATCCAATAATTATGCATTAGATGTGACATCTGGAGAGAACAATAAGATATCATCAATTCAAATCAATGTATTATCAAGAATAAGAATAAATATCTTCGTCATTGCTTTTTGGAATAGGGAATGAGCTACTTTTAAACCAAAAGGTTGTCACTAAAAATGATGTTGAGGGATGCAAAATATCATTTTGTATCTGTCTTGTGGATGTATACCTAATTGTCAGAATCTTGCTTTCAGGTTAAATTGTGGAAGACTTTTGCATTTGACAAATTTGCAAATAAAGTTTTTCTGTCTAGAAGGGGAAACTTGTCATCTGCAAGGAGATTGTTGAATGACTTGTAATTAATCACCAATTTTAATTTTTCATGAACTTGTTCTAAATGTTTGTTGATATAAAAAGCTTCACATGCCCATAGAAAAGAGGTTGGTTCAATTAATCATTGAGCTTGGGGAAGGGAACATTCTTGGGTTGCTAGCATGAAATGATCTAGGTTCATGCCTGAATGGTTGGTTTTTGTAGGGTTAGCATTTTCATCTTTTTTGAAAGAAAGGGTAATGAAAAATTCAAAGTTTTTCCAAAGAGGGTGCTTGCATTTCTAGAGAAATTTTGAATGATTTTCTGTATAAGAAATATGAATGAATATTTGTTTAAATTCTTGGAAGAAATCTATATGAATGGTCAGGATGAAAAGATTGGGAAAGTTTTTCTAAGGTCTAAAATAACTTTCAAACTTTATGCCTTTTTCATTAAGTCTTAAGCCTGGTATACTAGTAATGACATCAAAGTCAATAACAAGGTCTTTTTGAGGAAGTGAAGATCCTAAAATCTTTTGAGTTATTTGACAGCCTAAAGAAATCTGAAGGGTAGCAGGGTTGCTAATAAAGTCTATAAAAAATACATTCTCATCAACAGTTTTAAATAAAGTTTTTTGTTTTGTCCAAAGGTTTTTGGGTAATAGAATGGGATTGGCTATGGTTTGGGCTGCACCAGTGTTAAAGAATGCAGTGACTATTATGGGATGAGAGTGTTTATGAGGGAAAATTTGTACTGGGGCTAAAGGTAATTTTAGAGGTTAAAGGGTTTGAATTTTTTAAAGTTCTTAGACTAACATGTACTTATAACATTGATCATCTAAGGAATAATCTGAGTTTGAATCTGAAATATCATCATCATCAAACTGCTTGATCATAAACAATGATCTTTTATTCTGCTTATCATCAAAGGAGAAGACTGATTCAAGATCATAATATAAAAGATTAATACCTGAGATATTAGCAATATCTTGTATCATCTTTACTGATATTTTGGCTGACTTTGGGTAGTTCTTTGCAAAATGTCTTTGTTTTCCACAGAGAAAACATTTTGTGCCTTTAATCTTTGGGTTTCTCTTTTTTCTACCAAACTTGAATCTTTGGAATCTTTTGGGCTTTTTTGACAGTCTGAACAATTTTTTGTGTCTAAAGAATTGTGAATATCTGAAAGGTCTAAATCTTCTTATGTGTTTCTTTTATTCGTGATTGCAAAGACATGTAGAGTCCTTGGAAGAACATTTGAACTGGAGTACAGATAAGGAATAACAGCAAGGTTTTTCTAACTTTCTAGAGTTGTTCACCAAATTTGTAATGTATCTGTGCTCTTTGCAAATCTTGTCAAGGGCTTTTAACATCATTTTGTAGATATCACCAAAGTTCATGGATCTGACATTAAGAGATTTCAGGTTTAGTTGTGTCCTTATTTGTTGTGCAAGTTCTTCTAGAATAGAGTTTAGAAAAGTTTGCTTTAAGTTGATGTCATCAAATCCATCAAGTATGTAGAAATACTGAGAGAATTGTTGATAGTGTCTTTCAAGATCTTTTGGATGGAGGGAACAACATTTTAGCTTGAAGAATTGTTCTCTGATCTTTTCAAGTTTGTGGGAATCTTGGCCTCAGATTATTGCTGAAAATTGAGATACAGCTTCTGTAATTGTTGGGCATTGGAGAAATTGTAGTTGTTTGTTTTCACCAATATTGTCCCAAAAGTTTTTCAGAGTTCCAACTAATTTGGGAACAAATCTGATCAAGATTGTGTTCATCTTAACATTGGGATTGGAGTTCAATTCAACTAATCCCCATGCTAGTAATTCTTGGAACCTTGAAGGACATTTTGAAGGAGGAATATCATCAATTGTAAAGACTGAGAACTTTGATGTAGAGGGAAGAACATATGTCCGTTGTGGAGAAGGGTGTTGTTCAGTATTATTGCATCAAGGTTGTGTACTTCTGGATTATCTTCTGGAACTGCAATTGTTGGTTTTGTCATAAAGATCTGAGGAAGTTCTGACTCATCTGAATCATCTGACTCATCTGTTTCCATTTGAGATTCTGTCTCAAAGGTAGATGGAAAGATATCTTCAATGAAAAATTAAGGGAGATTTTCTTGTGCCAACTGATGAGGGACCATTATGAATCTGGCAAATTAAAGGTTAAACCTTCCTTTTCTTGGCTTTGACAATCTGTAGCTGCGATATTCCGGTTGAAGATCATATCTGGTTGCTGTCTAGTTTTTGACTTGATGTTTAGGATGACATGTTAGGTTGGAGGCTTATTAGAACTGAACCGTTTTAGTTTAATTTACATTTTAAAGCTGTGCAAGTTAGTTGGTATGAGGGAGTTTCCCCAATTTGGCTGGTGTAATAAGGATGTGGCAGCAATCCACTTCTTCTCAGTTGATTATAAGTCATGTTCCAATCAATATCACTCCTTTTGACTTTCATTGGATTATTTTGAATGGTCTAAGATGGTTTTAAAGTTTCTTGTCTGTTGTTGAGGGATAGAGATCTGGTTTCAGTCATTTGGTAAGAAGATATTACTGCTTAGTTGCCCTGGAGCTTATTAGGAATAGAAATCTTATCTTTTGACTGTCTAGAAAATTTAGTTGGAAAGAGTAATCCAAGCTTGTGGTCAATCTTTTCTTGTTTCCTTTTTTTTTTTTTTTTCACACTTTACACTACTGGTTTCCTTATTAGTAGGTTTCTAGATTTGGAAATGTGTTCATTCTCTCTATGTATGTGCGCAACTATGTGTTAGTCATCTATTGTATATAATTCATGGCACCCCCCTCCTCCCGCTTCCAGTGAAGCATTTTTGAAAGTGCTTATTATTTGCAAAGAAAACTTGCTTATTAATTCAGCAATACTTAATTATCATTTCAATTATTATATTTTATCACGCGAGGCATATTTCCATCTTTTGGAGCTATCTGCATAATGGAGATGGAAAATCCTTTTTAGTGCATCAGAATCTTTGTGATTTATTGTTCTTATTTAGGATGTCTTCAGTTTTCAGTTTCCTCAATATTACTGAGCATCATAAGAAATTTGGTAAAGCTGGGTAACATCCGCTTTGTGTGTGATTTGGTTCCAGTAGACTGAAAGAAACAACAAAAATTCTGATGGTATATGCACTAGAATTTGCACATGAGAGGTGTTTTTGTTGATAACTGAACTATATTAAATGTGCCTTTTAGACAATGAATTCTGTTATTATATGCTTGTTTCTCATGCCATACTCTAATTTTAAACACTTAATAGTTTAGCATAATTCTAATCCATGGTGGTGAATGGGGGCCTTAAAAACGCTAGCCTACTTTTGCAGGGATTTACAAAACAATGATCTATCTGGTTTGCTGCCTGATTTTCTTGGTGATATGTTGCACCTAGAAACTCTGAATCTTGCAAATAATAAATTCATTGGTTCTATTCCAGAAAATTGGGGTCAACTCTCCAATTTAAAGCATTTGTAAGACTGCTTTATTCTTGCTGTCGAATTCTGTCCTTTCTCATAACCAAAGTGGAGAATACAAGGTCTACTTTTCTCAGTTTCACTATTGTTTTTTAGAGCAAGATTTGCTAATATTATCTATAAGTTTTGATATTTAGTGAGAACCATTTATAAATCTACTTCCATTCAAATCATGAAATTCTTGTTTGGTAAACATTATGGAACCTGTATCTACATCTTGTATCGGTGGTCTTTATTTCTCTACTTTATTCTCTTTTTGGGTCTTTGCTTGTATGCTAAATTGACTTCATAAGTACTGCTCATAAATCTTTTTATTTGACAGGGATCTCTCATCCAACAATTTAAGTGGAAGAATTCCAAGGCAATTATTTTTGGTTCCAACAATCAAGTAAACTTCATAAGAAATGCTATCTCCATTAAACTCTACTAATTTGCTTCCTAGAGTCGGAAAAATTTTGATAGATGAAAATATTTAACTTCAATTCCAGGGTGAAACTAATGCTCTTTACTATATTTAAAATATTTTGATAGATGAAAGAAGTTTACCTTTAATGAATAGCTTGATTATTGAAAATTTCTGGCATATGATTATGATATTACCTATAATGTCTTCTTGACTGCTTGCTTATAAGTACGAACATTTTTTCCAATTTCAAGACATTCTTGAAATTCACAGTTGCTTTTGAAATGATAATTTTAGTATATAATCCATTAATCAGGCTAATAAAACAATGTAGATTTGAGACGCATTCGAAATATTCTTCTAGCAAAAATACAGAGAATGCCAAGATCATTGACTTAACTTGAGATTCATCTATCAGCACTAGACTTATGATAACAATACAAAGGAATTGCAAAGATGTGAAACCTTGAAGAACTTATTGTTCCTTGAATGTATTGCTGTGAATCATGCTATAAAATGGTTTTCCAGCGGAGAATTTAATTAGTCAATCCATCACTAGCAAAAATTTTATATATATTCTGAAATATTCCACTTCAATTTGTAGTCTTTAAATATGAGGTTAACTTAATTCCAATTCTGACATGCATCAAGAGAGCAAATATACTCTGAAATTTAGTGGTCTCTGCACATTGCTTATGTCAAAGCAAAGTCTCAATCAGATTGGATGTTCGGCATTTCTCGCTTGCTTACGTTATAGCCATGAATTAGACAACTTGCCACTTGCTACTTATTCCTATTGACAGTGTTATTTTTTCAGCTACACAGGAACATATCTTGCTTGTGGCTCAAGCTTGGATCAACCTTGTGTTTCAACCACTACACTCCATGGTTTGTTTCTAGACCAGCTTTTTTGCCATATACATTTCATACATGTTATATATTTGCTTGAACTTGTGGTGTTTTGGCAGTTTCAACCAACAGGTCTAAAATTAGAATTGTTGTAGCCTCCGCTAGTTGTGGTGCTCTCATACTTCTATCACTTGGGGCTCTGTTTGTGTCCCGTTATTATCAAGTCCACAAACTTAGGCGTGATGCTTTTGTTGATGTTGCGGGTAATTTTCTTGTTCTTTTTAATTCTTTGTCTTCCCTAAGATGTATTTCAGCCATAAAATTTTCTTAGTTTGCAAGTACAATATTCACAAAATATGCCATTTCAACCTAATATACCTAATTCATGGTCTTTTACCACTTTCCAAGATCAATTACTCTGTTTTTAGGGTTAGTAATCCATGCAGCAACTTTCCATGAGAATAGGTATTTTTCACATCATACTTTACAACATATTTGTCTAGTTAAAATTGATAAATGGAGTAGTTAGCTTCCTCATGCCTTTGATTGTAAAATATCAAGCCTCAGAAAACGTAACTAATTGTTCCTACTTGGTGTCCCCTGATTCCAACATACATGTAAAAAAGGGCAGCCTGTGCGTAAAGCTCCCTCTATGTGCGGGTCTGGCGAAGGGTCAGACCCATTGGATCTAATGTACGCAGCCTTACCTTTTATTTTCAAAAGAAACTGTTTCTGCAACTCGAATCAGTGACCTTCAGGTCACATGGCAGCAACCTTAACGGTGCGCCAAGGCTCCTCTCCAATGCAAACATACATGTGCTGCATAAAAATTGAAAAAGTAAAAAACAAAAGATTAGCTGCTCTAGAAGATCCAAACATTAATGGAATCATGACCTTGATGTAAGAATTGTTGTAGTTTCAAAGAGTAGTGGGGTGATGTTAGATTTTTTTAGAAATTCTTAAAACTTCAAAAGGAAGAATAAGTGGGATGAAGAACATATATTCTGTAATCTTGAATGTTCGTGTATTATATGGAAGGAAATGTGCCATTGAGTGCAAGCTTGAATGTTCATGTATTCTGTAATCTTGAATATTCATGACCTTGACCCAACAATCAAGGTTAAACACCTTTGATACTGGCTTGCCACTTTTGATAAGTAGTTAATACTACTATTCACGCTCAGTTTTTGTTTGTCACTTTTGATACTTGCTTTTAGCTTCCTAAAAAATGCTATAAAGTAAAAGAAAAACAGCAAATGCTAAAAAGAAAAGTCAAAATTGATCAAAAGATAAATCTAATAATCCTAAACAAAACCATAACTTTGTGATAAGAGTAGAGAAGATAAAACGAGAAAACTTAGATGCTTTTCCTCCAGCATGAAAGCACCTTAGAGGCTTAGGCTTAAGAGTTTCTATCAACTCTTTTCAAGCTTTGCTAAAAGGGGCACTTGCCACCCCTTTTCTGTTTGAAGTCCTGACTTTAGAAAAAGGAAACCAAGTTTAAGCTTCCCTAGCAGTAGCGCAGAACCTTCCTTACTATAAGAAGAATCACTTCTTACCTTCTTTTTCTCACTATTATGATACCATTCTTAGTACTAACATATGCAAGACCATGTTCAAACTACTCCTCAATGAAACTCACTTGAAGTGCTCTAAAACTATTGCTGTAGTCACCGTCCTGTTCCTGATCAATCCTTGGGCCTTAGGATGGGAAGAGCAACTAACCTTGTGTTTTTGTGAAAACACTCCAACATCATTTTGTTCCACTACAATTTCTACTGAGTGCAGGAACTTTCCCATGAAGGACTTGTTCCAACCATACGCAAATTTGTTGGACCCCTCCTTAGCCTAGCAGAGGATCCTAGTGACTAGTTCTTTCCCTATCCCTATGGGCACTAGACATGGTATAAGGTCCGACCTTATCATGATTTCTCTACCCATTCCAAATTACAAGATGTTTGTCCGCCTCTTTTTGAATGACTGCTGACCAACCTCGTCTGTAGTCTTGTAATTAAGGTGCCTCACTACCATCTTTTTACTCCTGAACTAATCAGAAACACAAAATCTTGCACTCTGGGGGTTAGTTTTACCGTTCTCTGATTTAGAGGAATTTATAACCTTTCTTTTTGGTGATTGTGATTTCCTTTTCACCACCATTCATGGACCAAAATTTTCACTTGCATTAGTAAAGGTGGACTTCTTCACGCTTAATCTCTCCAACTTCTGCAGGCACAATCTCCGCTTCCACTTCCTTCCAACCTATATAAGCAACACTTTATCTTGCGATCAAATTTTGCAAAGAGACCTCACAAATTCCACCTTCTATATGTGTGTACATTCTTGAGTAGTTTCACTCTTTGCAAGTGGCATCATTGAATCAATCTTAGATTGATGGAAGAAAGAAAACATAACTGTCATATTGTAAACTAATCATTTTTTTTTTCCTGAATCATTGTGTTTAATCTCAGCCATTATTTTCTCTATCATTTCATAATTTTCCTCATCCCATGATCAAAGTCAAAATTATAGGTATGGAAAATCAGAGTATTGTAGTGAAGAAGAAACTTACACTAACGATACAAGCCCTAAGGACTATATCTAGCCGCTGTTGAGAGATAAAATATAAAACTAAATCTGCCTGAAACTAGTCCCTATGATTGAGGGATTGTCTAATTTTTCATCCTTAAATCTAGAAATACAAATATTTACAGATTTCCTAAAATAACAAATAAAAAAGCTAGAACGTGTGTTTTCCATATATGGGGATAGATATTACATTCCAATGTTATGCATGTTATTTCTCACCGTGTTCATTATAAGAATCCTGCTAAAGTCTATTTGATTTTTTTTTTTTTTGTTTCATGTAAGGCGTATTATAGAAATTAACAATTTCATTTTTATATTTTAGGTGAAGATAACCTCAAAAGTTCCTTTGGCCAGCTTAGTCGATTTTCATGGCGTGAAATCCAACTTGCAACTGACAATTTCAATGAGCGCAACAAAATCGGACAGGGAGGGTTTGGAAAAGTTTATAAAGGTGTCCTCTCTGACAACACAAAGGTCGCTGTGAAACGTCTTGCAGATTATTATAGTCCAGGTGGAGAAGCTGCATTCCAAAGGGAAGTTCAGCTCATAAGCGTTGCTGTTCATAAGAATCTTCTACGGCTGATTGGGTTCTGCACCACATCATCTGAAAGAATTCTTGTTTATCCTTTCATGCAAAATTTAAGTGTGGCATATCAGTTGAGAGGTACTTGTCCTATAGGATTTGCATTTATCTTTTGTTGCCTCTTAATGCATGTTTGTTTTTACTATGTTCTAAATTTAAGTTTGCGCCTTAAATGGAGAAGAAAGTTACGGTTGTAGTTAGGGGAAGAAGGGCAGGCAGACAAAAATGCTCATGATATTTAGGATCCTTAGAATACCTATTAATATCAATTATACCATGAAAAGGTAAAAGAAAGGAAGAAGCTAGACAAATATTGCAGAAGATGTTGAGACTCGAACCATATTTGATTTACAGAAACTATTAACTTATTTTGAAATGTCTAGTGGTACTTGTAACGGTCATAGTCATTTTATAATATTTTACATTCGAAATTTTCTATAGATTTAAAACCTGGAGAGAAAGGCTTGGACTGGCCGATGAGAAAACTTGTAGCTTTTGGTGCAGCCCATGGTTTGGAGTATCTACATGAGCACTGCAATCCTAAGATAATACACCGTGATTTAAAAGCTGCAAACATCCTTTTAGATGATAATTTTGAAGCTGTTCTGGGAGATTTTGGGCTAGCAAAGCTTGTTGATACTAAATTGACTCATGTTACCACTCAAGTGCGTGGTACCATGGGTCATATCGCCCCAGAATATTTGTCCACGGGAAAATCTTCTGAAAAATCAGATGTCTTTGGATATGGTATAATGCTTTTGGAACTTGTTACTGGTCAGCATGCAATAGATTTTTCTCGTCTAGAAGAGGAAGAGGATGTTCTTCTACTTGATCATGTAAGATTTTAATATTTGTTCACCTCTCCTAAATCTTTTATGAATATATGATCTCTGCAATAACTGCTTTTTCTTTGTGACTTTGGATTTTTATTTTGATTTTGATTTTGGGTTTTTAGTTTTTATCCTAGTTTGCTTATCTGTTTCATACTTCTAGATACCTTAATACTCCTTGTTGATTTTTTGCTTGAAAGAAAATTTTCTTTTTCTGTGAGCACTGTGAAGTTAGTTACTCTCAATAAAATATGTTTAGCCAGCATCTTTGTGTAACTGGGTTTGCCACTTCTCTTTGTAAAACCCTCTAAGCATTTGGAGAGTGTTGCGTGTGCAACTGCGTCTAACCAAAGATGCATGGAGAAAGATCTATCATATCAAAATAGATCTTCCAGGCCTTATTCGGTGGTAGGGAACCAAATCTATGTCATGGCTACAATAAATATTGCCCAAATTGAAGGCTTTGTCTGGTTTTGAGGGAAAAATTGATCAGCACATGGTTTTGAAAACCCCTGATTAGAGCAGGAAAAAAGAATTACGAAATGACTTGGCTTAACTATAAAAGAAAAACCTGAATTAAATTAAATTATCATCCAAGTTTTTATCGTTTCATTGCAATTAATGAAGTTTCAAACATTTATTTTCATATAATTGAACTCTTGATTGGATGAATATTGGTCATGAGTCCAAAGTGGCTATGACCACGGTTAACCATTGTTCAATTAATGACTCAATTGGGTAAAAGTAGATGTGTAAGAACTCAATTATTGCAATAAAATCATAGGAATTTAAATAATGATTTAATTTTAATTCATGAGTTTTTTTCTATTTAAGCCAAATAACTTCTAAGAATTTAATTTACATGTCTATCTCTTTCACTTTTTCCTACTGGTTATGAGCATAAGTTCCTTTCATGGTGTCTTTGGTCAAATTGTTAGTACAACGAAGTACAATGTTTTACCTTCATGTCCATGCTTATTTATTTATTTTATTGAAGGCAGGCATAACCATGTAAAAATCTTCTGGTTTGAACTTATTCTTTTGCTAATTTCCAACACCAAGCTATTTGATGACCTACAGAAGCTAACTTTGTCATGACTGTCTACGTAGCTCCACACGTCCTCTCCATTTTCTTCCATTTTTATTTTTATTTATTTATTTATTTATTTTTCATTTTGTTTACAGTAAAAATTTGGTTGGTATGTGTGTGTTTGTGTTGTAATGTCTCCTGATGTATAAATATTGCATAAACAATGTAAGGAACATATATTATTGAACTTCTTGCTTTTATGAGGATTCTTTAGGTTGATGAAATTGTGATATTAACAGATTAAAAAGCTGCTGAAAGAAAATAGGGTTGATGACATTGTTGATGGAAACTTGAAGATTTACGATCCTAAAGAAGTCGAGACTATTGTTCGAGTTGCACTACTCTGCACTCAGAGCTCACCCGAAGACCGCCCAACAATGGCAGAAGTAGTGAAAATGCTGGATGGAATTGGTCTGGCTGAGAGATGGGCTGAATGGGAGGAGCTTGAGCAAGCAAGGAACAGAGAATTCACGCTTTTTGCTCACCAGTTTACTTGGGGTGGAGATTCAAGTGTAGACCAAGAAGCTATACAGTTGTCCAGAGCCAGATAATCCAACACAATCAATTTTGATCTAAACTTTCAAACTCAAGCAGATTTTGTATATTGAATGTCGGAAAGAAGAATGAAACCATAGTGCTATACAAGTTTTATCACATATATAGTTAATGGTTTTGTGTTATCTACTGCTTGTGAAGTGGTACGTTATGTAAAATGCAAGTGATTGTCAAATCAAAATTGGGTCAAGGATTGTGGTCTATTTTTGAGAGTACAGTAGGATTCATGAATTATGATCTGGGAAAGAATAAACTAAAAGTCCAACATAGAAATGAATTAGAACATATACATGGTGAGACAGTCCAACTTGAAACTTTAATCAAAGAAATCAAAGAATTTGGTTGTCTCCATGACCAGCCTTGTTATGCTTCATAATTTCCATATTAATTCTACCAAGCGTGTGCTGCCATTTATGAATTGAAATATAGGATTTAAAAGATATATGTAAGCATCGGAGATAAAAGTCTCACCACTGTAAATACTTTTGCTGAAGTAGGTAAAGGTGGCAAACGGGCAGAGATAGGATCGGATTTGGATTAGGTATGAGAAATGACAAAAGGCCAATGAAATTCCCAAATGCTTATAACGGCCTTGGCATCCAATGTTCTTAGGAGACGGTACTCAAACAACCGCTGAGATCATCGCTGGACTCGAATAAAAGTTAAAGAAACGCAATCAACCAACAAAGAGGGTATGTTTAGGGGTATGTCACGGAACAATTGTCTTAAGAAAGAATAGCAGAGGAACAGAAAGAGAGAATAGACCAGAGAAGAGAAAATAGAGAGATATAGACTAGAAAAAGAGAGAAAAGGAAGAATAGAGACAGAAATTTTCATTCATGGTGAACTCGTTACAAGGTGGTTTTATTTATAGGCACATGCTACCAAAATTCTTAAAACACTGAACCAATCATAAAAAATGCATTTTAATAACTAACTTCAACAATTGTCACTTATATGCTTGTTAGCTAACGGTCTGCCAGCTCATTTGTCCATTTCTTCCCTTCTAGAACCTTTTGCTTTCGTTGCTTCTATACAGCTTCCAATTTTGTTTGCTTCCTTCTTAGTGTACTTGTTCCTTGCTCTGCCAGTCTTCTGGTTCAGCACCAATTCTAGCACTTGTATCAGCTCCCATCATTGCATCAGTAATCAATCTTGGTTCCTTCATATCATTACCTTTGCTGGCGTAAGGATTCATCACATTACCCTCCCCTACAGCTGATCCTTGTCCCCAAGGATCAAAGAACTTAAACTGAGAACTAAGTACAAAATAACATTTCCAAGCGGCATGATCAGGATTAAGATTCATATGTACTAGCTTATAGAGCTGCTGCACCAGGATGTTCCGCTTCTCCTCAAACACCTTTTGATGCTTCTGTATTTTCTTCAAATTCTCCTCCCAGTTCTCATAATTCTCTACATCTTCATCACTATCACTGTTAATACTGAAACACAATTGCTCCCAAAATTTATAACTATTCGCATTGGCTTGATCAAATTCACCGTCGTTAAAAACAAATATCCTATTTATAAACTGGTCTTTGCTGAGCTTTCCTTCCATACTCCCAAAAATATAATAAACTTCAATACAATTTGTCAGCTTCCCTTTTTTAACAAGATCTTGTACCATTCTAGACCATTGTTGTTTAGCCATTTTCCCACTTTCCTCCAAAAATGGCATAACAATATTGTCAGTAGCATATCTTCATTGATGCTCAAACTAAGTTTCAACATACCGTAGATTCTGCTGCCAAAGGGGTTGGTCTCATCAAATTTAAAACTAGAGTTGAGGGAAGCAATTTCAAAAAGCATGAGAACAAGGTCCTTCACAGACTTATCATTCTTGTCGGCATCAACTCTCTTTCTAGTCTCTTCTATGATGGGTGTAGATAGTTGATTTTGGTTACTAATATTTTATTCTTTTAAATTTTTCTAAAGTTGTTAAATTGAGAATAAGTCAAAACAGGTGTTAAGATTATTTTAGTGAAAGCTATTTTACAGAATAGGTGATAAGATTGTTTCAATGAAGGTTATTTTATGGAATAGTTATTCATGGAACAACCTTTTTACAAAATAGCTGTTTACGAAACAATTATTCAAGGAACAATTCTTTCATGAAACAACGGTTCTTGGAATAACTTCCTCAAGGAACAAAAGCAATACCTTTACAAAAAACTCTTGAAACATAAGTTGTTTCATTAAGAGTTATTTCACAAAAGACGCTTCACCGAATGTTACTTCATTGAAAAAAAAAGTGAAAATAACTCAGGAATATGACAGGGTTCTTAGGTTAATTTCATTATTGGGATGTACTAGAGAGTTTGGTTTGGTGGATCAGATATGGAGATAGTAAAGAGGTTTCCTCTTAACATTTCCTTGAAATATGAGTGCTTCTCATTTTCTTTCAGAATAGATAGAAAACTTTTATGTTTACTATATTTATCACTAAAAGCTAATTAGACTCACATTAATCAATACATTAAGACCTTTTGTAACGGTCAATTCTTCCATTATTCGCCATTATTTCTATTCAATGCTCAAGATATGTAACTTATATTCTTGAAGACCTATAAATAAGAGTTTCTACAGTTCAATGGGGGATTTTTGGGAAACTTCTGCCAAACTTACTCAGTTCTCTTTGCAATTCTCTCTTCCTAAATCTTTTTTCTCAATCTCATTCTCTTATTTATTCAGCCTTACTTCACCACTTACCATCGCACTCAATACTTCAGGGTCTGCTCCAATCTTCCTTTTCGTCATCTCTCAGCACATCCTATTTTACTTGTTTGCAACACTTTCTCACTTCAACAAAGAACCTATTTACATTTTGGTGACTCAACTGGGAAAGGATTGATTGCATTAAGTAAAACAATTTCTGATCTAGCTTTGCCCAAAAAAATGAAAAATTTTATTGGAAACTAAAATGCTTAGACCCCTACCTATATTTAAGAATTGATGAAGATGATTCAAAATTCCCAAGAGATAATGCAAAAATTAGAGGAAACTATCTTTCGACTCATATATTCCAATGCCACAACATCTCAAGCCCAAATTGCTACTAATGGGAATGGAAATACTTCTAATAGAGCTATCCTTTTGGCTAATGGAAATGGAGAAAACATTGCAGATATGTCAAATCTTGGTGTTATTGAAAATCTTGGTGTGAACAACACCTTAGTTGTTAGTACTTCCACTATGACTTTTCTTCCAACCATAACTCAGGGTTTTGTCACTAAAGAAGAACTTTAGAAGTTGCTTGAAGAGAAGAATAAGAGTTTGAACTTTTTTAAATTTTATCTTAAACTACCATATCATGCTAGAGTGGCTGCTAAACTGTATCCCAAGTACTATACTAGTCTTAAGTTTAAGCAATTTAATGGTAAGATTGGAGATGCTTGTGAACATGTAATGAAGTTTACAAAAACTCTTGGAATAGCTAGATTGGATGATGATTTAAAGTTGAAAGAATTCTCTAAGTTTCTTACGAAATGTACACCTGTTATGTCTATCTTACACCTAGCTTTGTTGAAACATGGAGTCAAATGTATAATATGTTTGGAGAAAAGTTTTTCTTTACCTAAGAAAGGGTTATTTTGATTGACTTGGGAAGAGAACGCCAGAAGTCACGAAAAGATCTTATGGAATACATCCAACGTTTCAAGGAAAAAGTGTTGGACATTCAAGATTCTCATAATAAGAAGGAATTGGTGAAAGTATAAAACCAAGGAATGTTTGATGAGTATAAAGTGCATTTGGAGAATTTATCTCTTTTAACCTTTGTTACTTTAGTTGAAGCTATAAAAAAAACCAATAATATGATTCTTAGGCAATGAGGAACCAATCTTTTTATTAGAAGGAATGCTTCTACAATGAATGCAATTCAATGAGGAGCAAGAGAGAGAATGAGACCTTTTCATCCTAATATGCATCATAAAAGAGATAATAAAAAAAAAAACAAGATGATGATAGTGATTTTTTACCATTTTCAGTTTCAATGGATAGAGCGAAAGCATTACTTCAAGAATGGATTAAAGATGGAAATGTGAATCTATTTTATGTTTATAACCACCAACAACAAAAGAAAAGTCCAGCCCAAGGTATTGTAACTATCACCGAACGATTGGTTATCCATTTGTTGAATGTAAAAATTTTCATTAAATATTCCATCGAAAGGTGCAAGCAAGAGAAGTGCTTATTGGAAACAATGAAATTCAAAATAATCCATTTCCAACTCATCAGAATCCTCAAAGGCATGTGATTGCAATAATTCATGCTAACTATGATGATCCATCTTCTCTTTGAAAAATTTGATATATCAATTATTCAATCAAAAGTTATCAAGTTTAAAAAACTTTTAGATTTGTTAACACATTTTCAATTCTAGTAACAAGAAAGAGGTGTTGGAATAGTTCTAATCCCACCAAGTAGAGAAGTTAATTCCTCGAAAGAGAGAATTAAGTTAAACTCCTCTTATTTGGGTAGAAGACACATCTTTTTGGATGGAAAGATAAGAAGAGAATGATGCTTATTGATTCGGATTTAGAGTTAAACTCCTTAGAATCAGGTAAAGAACCTATTTCTTTATCCTAAATTGTGTTAGAAGCCTTTTTCAATTGTACAAGAGATTAATCTTCAAAATCAAATTGAGATACAAAGTTGATATGGTCACTATGTTGAATCCACTTTTATTGATCGTAATTTAACACTTACTACTTTAAATCAAATTAATTTTCTTAGAATTAAGTTAAGAAAAAATTATCTACTTAATATATAGTGTAGTTTGATTTTTTTTTTGAGTTAAGAATTCACCTCTTTAGTATGAAATTAAGAATCACTCCTTGGCGACAACTTTATCACTCAATTTTTTTGCCATAATTCTATTATTAATACTTGTTATCAAATGAACCTCCTTAGTATCAAATTAAGAATTATCTTCAAATTAAAAATTGTTCTTTAGCCCTAGCTATATCACTCATTCTTTGGTCACAATTTTATTGTTTATACTTGCTATCAAATGAGCTCCTTTGATACCAAGTTGAGAATTATCTCTCCTTGATACATTGAGAATACAATTATTGGCCATAGCTTTATCACTTATTTCTTGGCCTTAATTTTTTAAGTACTACGATGAAAATAATTTTTTTTAATGCTTTTGATTGCAACTTTAATGCTTTCTAAAAGGATTGAATTAATATCCTAAACATTAAGTTAAGAGATATTTTTTTCTTAATATAAAATTGAGTCATTGGTTGTATATAAGTAAAAATGAAAAACAATTATTAGCAATGGAGAAATAAAGAAAATATGTCAATATAAAAAAAATTGTTCAACCAACATTAAGATAAAAAAGCTAAAAAAAATGTTGAAGTAAATAAACAACAAAAGAAGATCTAATTGACTATGTAGCTTTATGGAAAAGAGTTAGTCTTGCTAAATTAAGAAATAGCTTCCAACTTATTCCATAACTCAGTTTGATGATCTTTTTGCGATTCTAATTCTTTTTAAAGTAAGGTAATTTTTTTTATAATCTCTTCCAATTTTGTTTCTACTTTAGTTTTCTTAGCTTTTACAAAAAAAAAAAGAAGCTTTGGCTTTAGACATACATGTGTTAATACACTTAAGTCTGAATCTAGCTTTCAAGGCATTATCCATAAATTGCAACATCAATTGCAATTTTTTTAGAGAAATATCAGATAATGGAATATCTGTAATCAACAAAGCTTTTCCCAAAACATCTAAAGTGTAAGAGATAAAATCTTTACTTTGAAAGATACAAGTATTTCAAAAGTTGCCTTATTTTTAATAAATATAGTCTAAATATTTCACATACTGTGATAGAACAAAAAAATCATGAAAATTCACTCTAACTAGAACACTCTCAGAATGTGTTTCAAGAGCATGAGAAGTACTAACAATATCCTTGTGTCTTAATACTAAAGAGAAAGAAACATGAGAAGCAATATCAAAAACAGCAATGGTCTAAACAAGTTGAGTCTAAACAATTTGAGCATTAATATCAATTAAGGTTCCAAAATTATCTACTTAGGCATTTTTAACATTAGTTTCACCATCATCTTTTTCAACATTATCATCAACATTAGAAAAGTATGGACTATCAGTCATGTCATCATATTCGTCATCACAAGACTCTTCATCATCACTAATAATAAGTCTTTTTTTTAATAAGTTTCCTCTACAAAAGTAAAACATGAAGATGAAATACACGTATTTAAAAAAAAAAAAAAGAAAAATGAGAACTTACTTCATAAGAAGATCCATATTTCTTTTTCAATTGACATAAAGTATGAAAAACAGCAATACTAGTGATTTCTTCATCAATCTGATTCTCACTTGTTTTTTTTTTTTTCTTGGATAAAACATGTATCAAGCATAAAGATATATCACTCTAAAAAATATTGAGAATTGAAATATGTTTCTTAGAATTAGAAAATAGTATGCAAAAGATTTTTTAATAAAAAATACACTCATCTTAATAAGCAGGCCATCTAAAATTGTAGTAGTGAACTTTATTAAATACAGTCACAACATAACATTTACCATTTTTACGTTTTTTCTAAACTTTATCAAAAAGAAACTTCAAAACACAAGAGGAGAAATCTTCATCCAAAGGCATAAAAGGATTATGCAAAATCATTTGATCTACTCAAATTGACATATAACTCTACACATTGAATATACTTTAATAGAATGTGAATCTCTGTTAATGTCAGCATTAATACTCTCTATCATAGAAGGTAGCATAATACGGTTAACCCATAAATAGAACTCAATTTCTTATTGGTTTAATGTCTGAGAATGAGGTTGGCTTGAAGTACCATAGCAAGAAACAAGATCATTATGGCCATTTTTCATTCGTAAGTATAGGCACCAAACAAACTCTTTGGCTATATCTAACACCTTAAAAACACTTCTTTTTATAGTCTGATTGTACCATGCTCAAGCTCTATAATTATTTTTTAAAAAAAGGCCAAATGAAAAAGTAATAGGTGAATGATACAGATTAGGTATCGGAGCACAAACATTGAATTTTTTCCACAAACACATTTGAATAAAGGAAATATCGATATATTTTAGAATCTTATACCGACTAATTGATGTTTCTATCTTGAAAAGATGTAAACCAAATCGCCTATAAAGCGATCCCAAATAGAAAGGCGCTAATGAGAAAAACATACCTTTAACAATTTTAATAGCTATAGGAATGTGAGTTGGACTAATTCCATCATTTGGACATCTTGGAAATACATGTCGAGCTAATCACATCATCAACAGTGCTTCCAATTCATACTCAAAATCAAAAAATTTAAGAGAGTTACTTTCACCTTTTTTTGGTCTGAATTTGTAAAAAAGAGTCCAACCTAATTAGAGAATTGAGTTGCCTTTGATTTCTCCTTCTGACACTTAACCAAATCACAAAAGAAGTTATGAATTTTCTCCCTTTTTTCAAACAATTCATTAGTATAAATATTATGTCTCCCATGACAAGGAAGTTTAAAAAGAACACGTGTATTTTAAAAAGCAAAAGTGAACTCTTTTCAGGTAGTGATCATAGTATGAGAAAAAGTACTCCATCTAGCAAGAATAGCATGCCATGCATCCATTCTACCTTTCATATGAATATGAAGTTTGGAGGTAACTTGTACAACATTAAGCACTCTTGCTAAAGATAAAACTTTTGCATAAATAAGCTTTTCAATTACTTTGTTCACCCACTCTTTCCAACCTTGAATAGGTTGTGAATTTGAACCAAACTTAGTAATAGAAAGTGGAAATTCTACATGCTTAAACTTGAACTTTAGAATAGAGGAGCCTAAAATATAAATTCTATAAGTTGATGCTTCAGAACCAATACTTTGCCAAGAATAGCCAACAAGTGCACTTTGATAAGAAAAAAATTTTCTCTTACACATTTGTTCCCAAAAATGAGATTTTCCTCATTTTCTAATAATTTTATTTGACCAATCTTTAGGAACAAAAAGAAGTACACAATTCTTTCCAACACAAAGACGTACTTTCTTTTCTAAATGTGCTTTTGGAATAGAATATTCTGGAATACTATTTTGTCTCTTTCTCACAAGAGTTCGAGTAGTGTGGGAAGGCTAAGTATAATTGATTCTCAACATTGAGAGTGAAGAATACCTACAAGAAATCAGCAATAAAAGTTTTTTCTTAAACACACACAATAAATTTTTTATTTATTCTAAAAAAAATAAAAAATCAAATAGCTTAAAAAAAGTCAAATAGTCAAAAAAAAAAAGATGAATACTTGTTTACAAGATCAAAATTTTTTCAGAGTAATTAGACTTACTTAACTTTGAATAAAAAATTTTCTCAATATAATTTATGGAGTTAAAAGAATCAATTTTTGAATAACAAATATTTATTTTCCTTATTTAAAAAGATCTTTAATAAAATCTTTAAAATTTTAATTTTATTCTTTAAATTTCATTAGATTTTATTCTTAAATAATTTTAACACTTTTTTATATCCTATACAATATTTTACTATACTTTTACAGAAATTCCTTTCAAGAATTAAATTCACTTCCATTATCTATTTAATTATTTTACTTATTTTATTTTATTTTCCCTAAATATGTGCCATATGATTTCACATAATGCGCCATATTCTTAGTTTTGAATCTAAATCAATAATAATAATAATAATAAATAAATAAAAGCAAAGAAGTCAAAGATTCCCACCATTCAAGTCTAATGTCAATGAGTTAAAATTGGCCTTATTCTTTTAGTTTTAATGTAAAGCATTCTGACTAAGACATCAAAACATATATAATATATTTTTGACGTTGAGGCACATATTGACTTAAACATATAATAATTACCTATATTAATTTGGCATTTTCATAAATTATGAAAATTTATTTGTTTTACACATGATTTTCTTTTAGGGAAACAGTGAAAGAATAAAATAGGACAACTTCATTATTTGTTATGTTATTTTATTTTATTTTACTTTGAGAAACATTTTTATTATCTATTCTTTTTAATAATTTTCCTATTTTTTAGGGAAACACTCCCTTACTTATTCATTTTAATAATTCTTTTATTTTTTAAGGAAACACTCCCATTACCTATTCTTTTTAATAATTTTCTTAATTTTGAGGGAAGCAATCTTTTATTTATTTCTTTTAATAGTTATCCTATTTTTTAGGGAAACACTTTTATTACTTATTCTCTTTTTTTTTTTAAGAAACACTTCTAGTACTTATTCTTTTATTTTCTCTAGAAAATACTTTCATTACTTATTCTTTTTTTATTATTATTAAGAGAAACACTAATGTTATAGCCTACACTTTCATACATCACCTGTCTAACAAGTAATTCTTTGATTTACAATATTAAAATTTACTTATTCTATGCATGAAACATTTTTTTATTTTCATCAAATAATTTTTATGCAAGAGGCAATGAATCAACACATATATAGTCACAAATATATATTTTTTTTTCTTTCAGGAAGCTTATATCATACCTCTTAAATTACAAGAATAAATATATTTTATTTTCATTTTTTTTTTGCTTTTACTCTTTCATTATATTAGTGCATGATAACTTCTTATACTAAGAATTCTTATATAGGGGGTAAAATATAGATAGTTGATTTTGGTTATTAATATTTTATTCTTTTAAATTTTTTTAAAATTGTTAAAATTGAGAATAAGTTAGAATTGGTGTTAAGATTGTTTCAGTGAAAATTATTTTACGGAATAGGTGATAAGACTATTTCATAAAGGTTATTTTATGAAATAATTATTCATGGAACAACCTTTTTATAGAATAATTGTTTGCAAAACAACTATTCGAGGAATAACTCTTTCATGAAACAACTATTCTTGGAACAACTTCCTCAATGAACAAAAATAACACATTTATCGAAAACTCTTAAAACACAAGTTACTTCACTAAGAGTTATTCCACAAAAGATACTTTATCAAATGTTACTTCATCGAAAGAAAAAGTGAAAATAATCTAGCAATATGGTAGGATTTTTAGGTCAATTCCACTATTAAGATGTTTCAGAGATTTAGCTTGGTGGATCATATATTAAAATAGTTAAGAGGTTTCTTCTTAACCTTTCTCTGAAATATAAGTGTTTTTCCTTTTCCTTTAAAACAGATAGTGAACTTTTATGTTTATTATATCTATCATTAAAAGCTAATTAAACTCTCACTAATCAATACATTAATACCTTTCATAATGGTCAATTCTCCCATTATTCACCATTATTCCTATTCAATACTCATGATATATAATTTCTATTCTTGAAGACCTATAAATAAGAGATTTCATAGTTCATTAGTGGATTTTTGGGAGACTTTTGCCAAACTTACTTAGTTCTCTATGTAATTTTTTCTTCTTAAATCATTTTCTCAATCTCATTCTCTTCTTTGCTCAATTACTTCACCACCTACCACCACTTATCGTTGTACTTAATACTTCAGGGTTTGCTCTAATCTTCCTATTCGATGTCTCTCGACATATCCTATTTTGCTTGTTTGTAATGTTTTTTCACCTTAACAAAGAACCTGTTTACTTCTCAGGTTTGATCTCGATGGTCTTCTTAGTTGACATGTATCTAGTGATGCTATTATTCTTAAAAACTTAGGCCATCATGATTTTCTCCATGTTGGTAGTCCATCCATATTCACCAATGACTAAACAATTGAGAGAATCACAGTTATGGACCACAACTTTCTCAACTTTGTCAATATCATATAGATCAATATTTCCAAAATATGGATGTGCACTTGTAACTTATTGAATAATATAAAAAATTACCAAGAACAACACCAGTATATCTTGTATGTTTTGTGATGCAAAGACTTTGTAAAAAGTGAAAACTGTTGCGTAATTTATTTTGTGCTTCTGGTTGTGTATTATGATTGTTGCTTAAATATCTTTATGGTATATTGCAATAAAATGATATTTATAAAATGTGAAAACTATTGCATTTTTTGAATTATAATGACAATTTTGTATTATGATTGTTGATCGACTATCTTTATTATACATTATGTATTTTGCATTGTGATGATGTTTGTGTATTGTGATCATTGATGAACTATATATGTTAATAGTATATTACGATAAAAGGTTTTTATGTATTATCTAGATGAGATCACATTTGTGAAAGATAAAAATGATTGTTTATTTTCATTTATGATTCTATTTGTATATTGTGATTGTTGATGAAGTATATAGAGAAGTAATTGAAAGCAAAGGCATTGTAGGAAATCTTATATTGAACTAGATAGTTTGGTGTATATTGAAATGCAATGAATTTGTAAAATGTGAAAATTATACTTAAAGTTGTGAATTATTTGAAGTTATGAATTATTTGAAGTTGTGATATTTTAGTGAACTATATAGGTCTTATAGTAATGATTATTATTTTAAACTTTTTGTGAAAAAACTATGTTGTTGCATTATCTTAAAAATACGATGAAGATTGCTCCAATCATCTCAATTTTGATCCACAAGCATGGATTGAAGCTATTAGAGAGATTGAAGTTATAAGTACTCATATGTATGACTTTAGATCAACAAATAGATCTAGGGATCTAATTCACTCAACTCAATCCATTGTTACAGCAGGTTCGTCTAACTTTATTTATGGTTTGTCATTTGTGCGTCTTCAGGGTCATCAGCCTCAGATAAAAAAATGAATTAATGAGTTGTGGACTAAGCTTAGAACCGAGCTTAGGTCATTCATGGATCAAATGATGCGGTTGATGAAGTCTAGACAGACTTCACCATCATAATATTCTAGAGCTGATTATGGAACCAAAAATTCTACATAAAGAGGTGCAGTAGCAACATGTGACATTTGTTGTTGGATTTGTATGAGGTATTTGATAGATGATCACTATGGATGTTTTATGGATGAATATTTTATGATGTTTTGTGGATGTTATGGATGTTTTATGATGTATTTGATGCATGTTATATGGATTTGTTATTTTAATTAATAATAATAACATATTTAAATAATTACATATGTTTAAATTGTAATTTATAAAGGTAAAAAATAATTACAGGTTTTCTTTGAATAATTATAAAAGTTTTTATTTAAATTATTGATGAAATTGTATTTTTATTGACAAAATTTTTATCATTACTGAAAGGTTTACTGAAGGAAAAACCTTTTTGTGATCATTTTTATGCTTATTATCGTGGATTTTCCTATGTGATTTTATTATTACCGATAGATTTACCGACTGAAAAAAACCCTTTACCAATGGATTTACTAATGAAAAATTTCATAGGTATTTATCGACAAAAATTTTTGTAGGTAAAATCATTGGTAATAAATTTGTCGATAATTACTAACGAATTTCTACCATTATCGATGAAATAGCATTATCGACATAACTAGCACAAAGGAAATTTTTTTATTGCTAAAACCATCTTATCGATGAAAAATTCTATTGGTAAAGCCAAAATTTTTTGTAATGAAAGAAAGAAATGAAAGGGGAAAAAAATAAAATGATTGAGTGAAAAGTATGAGAAAAATGAAAAAAATGAAAACCCCAAAGTGAATCCTTCAAATAAAAAAGAATAATTCTTGGTTTAAACACCTTTGAACACTTATTTTAGGCCTATCAATCCTTTTCTCTGAAAACCCCAAACCTTAGCTTATGCTACTATATCATTAGAAAAGTTTGTATTTGATCAAGTATAGATGTTTAAATTGGAGAGCTTTTCTTTGAACAATTGCCATAATACCTATGAATCTTCTACTTTTTTTCATTGCCAAGCTACTCATTTGAACAGTCAAGCTATTTTGGATGAAGTTGGAATTCTTAAACGCATTATGGAATAATAAAAAAAAAAGGGAAAAAAAAGGGGGCTTTAGGGTGAAAGCCATAAAAAATGAGTAGTTAGAACAAATATGAAAACTTTGAAGGCAATCCTAACGTTTAACAAAGTAAGAAAAGCTAGTATGAAGTAACACATACTTTTGCAAGATTTAATAATGTTAATAGTGCCTTGAAAGTTTGAAAGATATTAAAGGGGTTGATTTTAGCCTTTTTCTTCCATTCCTAAATAACTTTATAAAATTTTGATCCTTTCTCAACTAGTTTTGATATCTATCAAAATGCCACATTTAGATATTAAAAAGAAGGTAAAAAATATTTGGTTTTCAAGGAATTCATGCATTTTTTAAAAATTTATTTTTCATTTATGAGCCTAAATGGAAGAGTAGATATCACTTTTGTTTTTTTTAAGCTATGAAGCCCTATTGAATGAACTAAGACCTGATGTGCTAAACTGTTCAATATGTTTGAGAATTGTCACCTCTTTGATATCTAATAGGGAACACCAATTTTCAAAAGGAAGCCAAGGTCATATTTGGATGTATCAATATCTGGATTATGGAATTTAATTATGTAAGGCAATTTTGTTGATCATTTTGAAAAAAAATTAAATGACTAGTTCGACATTTTTGTTGTGAATAAAGAAACATTTATACTAGTTTTGAATAAAAAATATTTTCCATTAAAAATAAAAAACCTAGTAAAAAGAAATATAGATTTTTTCATGCATTCAAGAAGTAGGAGAAACATAGTTGTTTGTCATCTTGACTTTTACATGATGTGTACATTAAGTTGACAGTAATCATACATATGTGGTGTGTTAGAATTAATGATGGAAGCAAGAACGAAAAAGAAATTATGAGTGAAAATAAAAAACAAGAAATCTTATTTAAGAGGAAAAGAGAAAGAAAACTAGCATAGATACAATGAGAAAGATAGGTGAAGAAACGAAGAAAAAGACATGAGAAAACGGAAAGAGAAATCCTTTTGAGAGGAAGTTATAGAGCTAATTTGATAAGTAAAGGGAAATTGGTAGAATTGAAATATGAAGAATGAAAAGGAAAAGGGATTTTGCCATTAGAATTTTTTGGCATACATAGTCATCATCGAAAAACGTAATTGGTCATTAGGATAAGAATTTGCACTATAGTTGGAAGCCTTTTGCATTGTTATGATAAAAACAGTTGGACCTTTGTAAGAGACATTTGCCTCGTTAAGATAAATATTTGCATTTGCATTATAGTTGGAAGGCATTTGTACCATTAGATTAGAAATTTATATGAGCAACTTAGAAGAAATCATTTGCATAATTGGGATAAGTATTTGCATTTGTATCCTTGTAGAGGCATTTGCAGTATTGCATGTGTATCTTGGAAAGAAAATTGCATTTGTATAGGGACAGTTGCATTTGCATCATGGTAAAGGGGTTGACATTTCACATCGTGATGGTTGATCATTGAAGTTTACTTTTTTGGTTTAAGGTTTTGTGTTTGCATTTTGATGATTGCAAGGATCCATACATTCACATTATCAAAATTAGGATTTTCATTAGCATATTTAAATAAGTGCTTGCATCATGCATCATTGGGTTAGACATTTGCATTTGCACCTCTTTTGAAAATTCTCGGATCTACCACATTAGGGTAGCATTAAAAGTTATATTAGAAATTACGTTTTGGTAAGAGTCATACTTTTGCATTTGCATTTGTAAAAAAAAATTCACTGGTGTAGATATCTACTTTTATCTAGGCAAAATCTAGTTATTTATGAAGTGCTTTAAATTTTGACCTAGTTGAAGTCTAATATTTCTTTAATTTTGAAAGTTTTTAAAATCAAAATTGAGACCAATTTGACCTAAATGCTTCAAAGTAAATTCTAGTCAAATTTAGTCAAACTTGATCAAATAAAGTCAAAATTAGTCAAACTCGATCAAAACAGATGAAACTTGGGTAAACTTTCAAAATTTACAACCAAATTAGAATCAATGTGCATTAAAATTGAAAATTGAGATATTAAAGCAATAAAAAGTTTAATTGCACTTTAAGAAGTGTAAAACTACAAAAAAAAATACCCTTTAAGGTATTTTCATAATTTAATCCTTTCAAAGTCAGATTTTTGTAAAAAATTTTAAATTATAATTAATTTTTTTGAGGATTTTTGTTGCATTAAAAGCTTACATTACACATTTGGAGTTGTGAAATTACAAAATATCTTTAGAGATATTTTTGTATTTTGACCTTTCTAAATTCAAAATTTTACATAACACTTCAGATTATAGCTTGATATTATTTGATAATTTTTTAAAATTTGAAAACTTTGATTATACTTTGAAAGATATGAAATTACCAAAATACCTTTTAAAGGTAATTTCGTAATTTAATTTTTTTTAGTTTTGTTTTTCATGAAACTTTCAGATTATGTTTTTATAATATTTAATAATTTTTGGTGCATTCAAAACCACTGCAATACATTGAAAGGTATGAAATTACTAAAATACCCCTTGGGGTAATTTTGTATTTTGACACTTCCTAAAGTTGGAATTTCACAAAAATTTACATACCTTCATTCCATATTATTTCATAATTTTTGGTTCTTTAAAATCCTAAAAATAAACATAGGATCATTGATTTCCAAGAAAGTGGCATAAAGATCAAAAACTTTGTATCAGAGGCATAATGATTTTTTCCCTTGGACCCAAAAGCTTTAAAAATCCATCATTTGACAGTGTGCATTCTAACCCATTGGATCATTTTGGGAATCTTGATCCAATGGTAAGATTTGGCTCATTGAAACCAAAAGCAAGGATGAAATATTAGCCATTGGGTGAATTTATGATATAAGGGCCAAGATTTAATTTTTTTTTTTTAGATATTTTCAGCTTTTTCTTCACCAAAATTGTCACGTTTGCTACAAAAAGATAGGTGGGGAAGGATGTGAAAAAACAAAGGAAAAAAAAGAAAAGAAAAAGATTGAAAAAAGCTTAGAGGAGGTAGAATTCCTATTTTTTTCTTGCATTTTCATATTGATTTTCTATTTTATTTTTGTTTTCTTGAAAAATTTATGGTTCCCTCATCCTTTTTTTTTATTCAAACTTGGTTCAAATTTCATCAAACTAAACCATAGTTTAGATTGAAATCATAAGAATCAAGTAACAAAGAGCACATCCAACATTGAAACCAATTTGGAGGTTCAATCAATAATTCTCCCACTATGGTCGAACCTCATCATGGCTTACTTTGAATGTTTTCTTGCTTTAAATCATGTATATGGAAGCTTTGATTGTTGTTTTATGTGTTTAATGTACATTTGATGTTGGTTTCTGTAAGTTGTGTACTATTTGGCTTATGTTCATATTTTTATGGTGTTTTTAAATTTATTTGTTTATTACATGTTTGTCAAATGTCTTTACATGATTAAAAAGTTATTCTAGCATGGTTTTGTGAAAGTTACATGCATATTCAACTTGGATGAGGTGATGAACATTTGTGGAGGTGTTATAGAAACTTTTGGCCAAGAGGAATATTCATGTTAACCGAAACTTAATTCTTCATTTGGTAGCTAATTTAGCTTTGATTCATGTATTTGATTATATTTTTGTTATGATTTTCATGTTTTTGAGGTTGTTGAATCAAATTTTCAATGAAAAAATGGTGTTTAATGTTTGGTTTTAATGATTTTTTTTGTGTTTGTTTAGTTGGATTTTTAAAGAACAAAATGGTTTGATCCATTTTTTTCTTAATTTTTTATGAACATCTTGTTTGTAATTTAGTTTTGTAAATGCATAAGTATGTAATTAGTTGTGTAATTTAGTTTTGTAAATGCAAAAGCATTTAATTAGTTTGTTTTTTTGTCATGTTTTTGTCATATATTCATTAATGACATTTTGGTAATTTGATTTTATCAAATATATATTTGCAAGAAATCCCAAATCCCATATAACTCCAAATTCCATGAAACCTTAAATTTTAAACCTTAAACCTCAAACTCCAAGTTTTAAATCTTAAACTACATACCAAACCCTAAACCTCAAACTAAGCCTCAAACCTTAACCTAGATTCGAAACTGACTCTAAACCCTAAACTAGACCCTAAACCTTAACCTAGATCCTAAATTAACCTAAATCCTAAGGCACCAACCAAACCCTAAAAATCCAAACTAACCTTTCAATCCTAAAACTAATCATGCATTTGCATTTCATTTTATTTTTCCATTATATGCATTTATTTTTGGTCAACTAAAAACCTTTAATTTTTTTTATTTTTAAAAATATTTTAATGTTTACATTTTAAAAAAAATATTTAAGATTTTTTAAAATTATTTTAAAATATTTTGGATTTTTTATTGAATCTTTAAAATTCTTTTAGAATTTTTTGAAATTTTTTTAATGTTAACGTAGCAACTGACAAGTGATATTAACTAGACTTTTTGACACATATCAATATTTTATTAAATATTCATACCACGTTAGTAAGTTGACTGACAGTGTTAGTTAGAAGTATCAAAGTGGGTGATGAAATGAAAGTTAGAGTACCTAACTAATAATTTTATTTCTTTAGATATCAAATTGACAAAAAAATATGTAATACAAGTGTTAAATGTGTATTTATCCCTTTCCATAATAGTCCTTTTTATAATTTTTTTTTTTGGGACATAAAAGACCACAATATTAGGGTAAGGGAAAAGGTTGTAGTCTTGTAGGTATTAAAATTTGAATCATTAACCTAGTGAAGATCAACTTTTAAAAATAATTATATGAATCATATAAGCTAATAGTCTCTTTTATAATCTTTAATGTAGTTATTAGTGTCAATATAATTTAAAAGGTAAAAAAAATTGACCCAACTCAAAAAATCATAAAAAAGATTTGAGATCAAACTTGATCCATTTGGAATGATTGAAAAAAAGTGAAAACAACTTAAAATAAAACTTAAATCCAAAACAATACAAATAAAAAATATCTTAGCTAAAGAATGATCCAAGCCCAAAATACTTTAAATCTAAAGCAATTTGACCCAAAATAATTCAAAATTGCAATGATATGAATTTTATTCTCTATTTACGTAGATCAAGCATATTAATTTTAAGTTAATTAAAAATTTCAACTAATGATATATATTGAAAAATTTAATATTCTTGATCAAAATAATAAAGATATAGGATCAATTCAAAACTTTACATGCATGAAATATATGAGCATATTATTAAATCTATCGATGTTCATAAAAATATTAATCACACATAAAGTTATAAAAAGGATGTAAAACAATATGTTTCATACTAATATAACTTAATTGCTCATATATATAAGAAAAAGATATGAGACTCGAGTGGCTAAAACCGAGTCAAATTTGAAAAACAACTCACTTAAACTCATACCCAATCTAATTTAATTTAATTAAAAAAACAACAACTTAAACTCATTTATTCTAAACTAAAAAATAACATAAACTCAAAACGACGAAAATTTGAAATGATATGAATTCAAAATAATTTAAATATGAATTAACCCGAATTAATCCAAATTTAAGTTAAAGATAACTTTATTTTTTAAAATTATCAATTTAATAAAAGTAATAAATATCACAGTTTAGTGTCTAAAATATCTTTATATTATCTATTAAAATCTATTTTTATTATTTTATAAATCACTGCAAATTATTTTTAATTATGAGCATCTTAGTTATGAGTAAAAATAATTAAAAATACTTTTTTATTATAATTAAATTAGATTTATACAATTATATACCATATGCAATTTTGGATCGTAAATAATTTTTTATGATATCAAAGCTAAAAAATGAAAATATGTTATAAATTAATAAAAATATACTTTCCTCTAATTTAATTATAATTGATAAAATCTGACTTTATCTAAATAATTCATTTAAGGTTCAATTTGATTTGATTTTAAACATTAATAACTTAAATTTAAAATAATTCAAATCTAAATAATTCTAATATAAAATTACTCAAATTTAAAATAATTTAAATTTAATATGATTTAAATTCAAAATGACTAGAAAGTAACCCACACAACACAAAACCATTTTTCTTGCCATTGCCATCTTTTTACTGTATATATATCACTTCTAATTTTTTATTATAATATTATAATTAATCAATTATAATAAAAATTTATATTTTAATTCGTCAGCTTTATATATATATATTTATGAATTCATACAATATTAAATTATAATGGATTAATTCTCTCTTTTGACGGACCGGAAACGCGGAAACCCTGTGCGGCTGTGCCTGTTAGGATTAAGGTAACTAACTCTCACTGCCACATAAATAATTTTTCATAAAAGGACTAAAGGCTCCTTTGCAACGGAGGAGGCGTTTGAGCCACCCATTCTGGTTTACGATAAACGACAAAGAGGGAATGGGAAAAAGGAACTGGTGGTTCCAAAGGCATCACCAGCACCAGCCACCATAGCTATTTTAAACTAAATGGACCATTACTGCTACTGTTTCTGCAATCTGCTAGTGCCAGTAAAATAAAGAAGAGAAAAGAAAAATAACAAGCAACAAACAGTGATCGCCGCTGCTCTCGCAGTTCTCAAAGACTCAAACAATTGGCATTGCAATTGCATGACTTACCATGAACAACATCGTCTGCAAGGCTTCGAGTTTGAGCCATGCAACTCTCACACCCAATACAAATTCTTCATTATTTCCTGTGAACAAAAGCCCTTGTCTCTCCAACAAATATTGCATTGCGTTTTCCACTGTTAAAAACAGAGCCAAAACTTTTTTGCTGACAAACAAGTACGTGAAAAGAGCGAGAGATTTCGATGGAGAAGAAGAAGAAAAAGAAGACGAAGCAAAAGCAAACAGGAACAGGAAAGTGTACTGTGAAGTGGAAGTACTTTCCTGGAGGGAAAGACGAATTAAAGCTGAAATTTCTGTTTCCGCTGACATTGATTCCGTCTGGAATGCTCTCACTGATTATGAACGTCTTGCTGATTTTATTCCTAATCTTGTTTGCAGGTTCACCCTTTTTTCCCTTTCTTATGTTTCTTTCTTCAATTTTCTTTAGAAAAAAAAAAGAAATTATTACTATAATTTATCAATTTTGGGTCATTTTTTTAATTAAATATGATTTGTTTTCCTTTTGATTTTTAACAATTCTGAGCAAGTAAAAGAGAAATAACAAGCATAAGAATATTATGTCTTTGCAATTGTAAATAGGGTTGTTGATATTTGTAATAATTTAAATAGATTTTGCAACATGATTTTGTTTCTTATATATCATGCACTTTTTAATTTTTATTTTACACATAAAGAAAAAATCATTCTCCATATTAATCCATCTTCAAACTTATCATCTTTATCCTTGGACTATATTCATCATGTGGTAATGTCCCAAAATATCTATGCCACCATTGCAAATTTGTCGAATACTCTATATATTAAGCCCTTGAAACCTTATAAAGAGAATGTCGTATCTCCTTGAACTGTCCTCCTCCTAATGTGCCTTAAGGAATTAAGCCCCCTTCTTTACAGCATGGAATGACAAGGCTAAAGCTAATATTGAAGAACAACTCACTCACATGTAGATCATGAATGCTTCATGTTGTGGTTATGTGTGGTTATGGTTAAATTGAAATGATGTTTTTGTCAGTTTTGGTTGGATAAATTCTTTAACTTTTACTCTTGATAAATTGTGAAGTCTACTATATTCTCTGTTTATTTGCTAGAGTATAAAAAATTATCGGTGGTGAACTATTAATTGGAGAATCTACACAAACCTGTTAAAATCAACTGTCCACACCTTCATTAGTTGTAGTTAATATCAGTTTGAATCAAAATTCTTGTAGTCAATGCTTATCTCCTTCCCCTCACTTCCTTCTCTGTTATTTGACTGCAATGAACAAAATTGTTAGTGGAAGGATTCCTTGCCCACATCCTGGACGAATATGGTTGGAGCAGAGAGGTTTGCAAAGGGCATTATATTGGCATATTGAAGCACGTGTTGTTCTTGATCTCCAAGAAATTCCTGATTCAGTAAGCATCCTAAGCCCTCTAGTTATAGTGTTGAATCATGGCATAAATATTAGTAATTGTCTATTGGTCAATCCTAGGATTTTGCTCCTCATATATATTCTCCTTGCAGTAATACTAATGGGTGTTGTTTCCCATATCTGTTTTTATCAATTTTTTTTTAATAAATTTTGTTGTATAATTGACTGGAAGGCTTTGTTTTTCTGAAGTTGGCACCTTATAGGCTGGAAGCTATCCTTGTGTAACATTTTCCATTTCCCATGAAAACTGCTACCTCCTTGTTAGGCAGGCAAAATTAGTAGAACTCCAATCTGCAATATTTTTCTATAGATTTTACTTTGTGGTTATCATCATGATTATGTTGAGCTTTAGCAGTGCCAGGAGCAGATGCCACTGTCACCAGCACTACCATCATAGCATCCAAAAAATCTATTCACCTGGCAATTATAAAGTTAATCCCTACCCAGTTTCTGTCTATTTGGGGGCTAATAATTTCAGACATAGGTTTGATATACTAATCTTTTATTTACACTTATTTCATTTCAATTACTGTGTGGGCATGGAGCTTAGAATGATGATCGGGTTGAATAATATCTAGAGACCTTCACATATCCACATCTTCATGCTGGTCACAATCTTATAGATCATGAGATAGGACTAAAAGAGGCAAAGAGAGCTTGGTGTTGATGCTGGTCGAGCATTTTGTTGCAGTTACTATTATAAAGAATGGATGAAAGAAAGAATAAATTCATTGGGGGACAAATTTTTGTTAACCTAAAGAATTACATGGTTCTAGATGCACCCATAGCATTTCCCTTGGTTGGTGCATGATCCCTCTACTCAAAGAGCAGGTTCGCATCCCCCCTTCCCCAAATCAAAAAAGAAAAAGGAATTACTTGGTTCTAGATGATAACTTTCATCAACTGTCACATTAAAAGCTTCCATTCTGTTATATAGCATACATGGGACTTAATTTTTGGTCCTTTGCATTTAATTGACAAAAATATTTGGAGGATTCACATTCAATTACTAATGAGATGCAAGACTGAAATTATTGCAATTGCAACTAAGAACTTGGAATTGAAGTTTGCGCCAAAGTTGGAGGATGGATATTGTAATTTGGCAAAATAGTTTGATCATAGGGCTTTGCCTTGGTTGGATATGAATAGCAGTCAATCATCTTTATCAAAAATAAGGTAGTTGATGGAATGTCTAGAATGAACTGGTTTAATGAGGGTGATACTTTTTGAGGATTTGAAATAAAGGCTTAAAGCATATATGAAACGAACATTAAGGAAGATTAATGTCCTGAAAAGCATTTAACCTATTAGTGCTCAACTATTAATAAAGACAGGGACTGCTAATCATCATACAAGTATTCCAGGCGGGCCCTTTTCCTGTGAACAGCTGACTGCAAGGAATGAATCTGAATTTTGGAGAAAATATTAGATATCTCTGCCTTGGCTTAGGAGTAAACAGAGGGAGCTAGTCTCTGTCATCCTCTTTTTACTGACATTGTGCAATCTTCCTTTCTTCAAGCTTAAAAATTAATTAAGCCCTAGTTCCTCTACCAACCACGGATCCTTGACCACTACTGATATAATTTGCTATTTGATCCATGAAATATTTCGAGCACCTCTTTTAGTCATAATGCCATAATTTTTGGAGAAAATATAAAATTATCTTTTGACTATGTGATCATGTGTGGGCTTTGAGTGAATAATTGAAGATGGAGAAGGCTCATGAAGACAAGCTATGCTAAGCTCAATCTTTAATTTTGGGCAAGGTGGGTCCATGAAGCCACTAATTTGCTGGTTTATAAAGCGACACTCTTTGAAACAGAAAATAGGTTTTTCAACTGAAATTGACTCAGCTGCTAGTGGTCATTAACTAAAATTGCATCTTTTCTGTCAAATGGATTGATAGAAAGCTCTGACTTTTAATGTTTACAAAGCATTTTTTAAAGAACTAAAATCCGAAAAAGCTTGAAAGGAAAGGGGAGTTATGTTTCATGAAAACACATGGATAGATTTTTGGCAGCTACGAAATTGAAATGGTGTTTAGAGAAGAGGTTTATTCAGCTTTATTTGCTTTGGATTGTTTATTTGTGCATAATTCAATTTGAGCTCTTCATTTTTCTTTCATATTTTTAATTTTTACAAATTGAAATGGTGTTTGGAGAAAAGGTTTATTCAGCTTTATTTGCTTTGGATTGTTTATTTGTGCTTAATTGAATTTGAGCTCTTTTCATTTGTCTTTCATATTTTTAATTTTCACATGTGCCTTTCTGTTCTCTTTAATATGTACAAGCTTTATAAGTTTTTGCTTGTGATTCAGTCCAATGGTTGTGAACTCCTTTTTTCCATGGTTGATGGAGATTTTAAGAAGTTTGAAGGGAAATGGTTAGTCAAATCTGGAACAAGGTAGCATCAATGTTCTCTATTTCATATCTGACGTGTTTTGGAATTCATGCTTTTATCATATCATGTAAAAACCTATGTTCTCTTTGACATTGTTGCAGCTCTGGTACTACTATTTTATCATATGAAGTTAGTGTAATTCCAAGATTTAACTTTCCTGCCATTTTCCTGGAGAGGATTATCAGATCTGATCTTCCTGTGAATCTTCGAGCGTTAGCTTGTCAAGCTGAAAAGAATTTTCATGGGAATCAGAAGATGTCAATAGCAAAAGATTTGGTTAGAACTTCTTTGCCTGTTCTTTCTTCACCTGGCATGGACTGGGATGGTGCACTCTTAAGAAAGGAGAAACCACCATCACTAGACCTAAGAGAAAGTTATGCTAGCTCCAATCTTGGTCCCCTGCTACCATCTTCAAGTGATTTGAATAGTAACTGGGGGGTTTATGGAAAAGTTTGCAGAATTGATAGGCCTTGCATGGTGGATGAAGTTCATCTTCGTAGATTTGATGGCCTATTGGTAACTGATTGATTCTAGTCCGTACTTATTGGGTCTTCCTGTTTGGTGGAAGGCCACTTGTATTTTAGCTATTGCTGATAAAATGACTTCTGTTTTAGCTGTTGCTGATAAAATGCTTTTGGGCTGAAGGAAAATGGAGGCGTACATCGCTGTGTTGTTGCTAGCATAACTGTTAAAGCTCCTGTTCGTGAAGTTTGGAATGTTTTAACTGCATATGAGAGTCTCCCAGAGTAAGCAATTGTGGTCTTGTTTCTTGAACTCCAGTCTAAGGATTAACTGCCATTGTTTCATTTGAACTTATTTTCAATTTCCACAGCTATCGGCATTAGTCGTTCTATTTCAATTCCCAAAGTGATAGGCATTAGTTTTTTTAATTTGTTAGTTTGGCAGCTTCTTTAACTCTATCTCTTAAAATTTTACATTCAATAGCCTTGTTAGTTAGGTCTTGTGACTCCACTTTGTAGCACTGTACCATTTACATTGGGTTTGAGACTCAAATAATTAGAATAATCTAATCCAGAAAAGTGAAAGTGATGTATGATACAATTGGGGAAGTACACAATAAGGGTTTCGGTTGGTAGGTGTAGAAAATTAGGGATTTTAGGCTTTAGAGCTACTGTAGGGATTAGAATTAGTGTTTAATTCAATTGAGGTTTTATCTCCGAAAAATGTGCTGGAATTTTGGGTGGCAGGAGAACTAGATTCAAGCAGTATGTATTTTTCTGTTAAGCAAAGATTAAAGAAGGCTATGCATGGTGTCATATGCTGTGAACAGTAGCTGAGGCATTATAAGTGTAGAAAGAAAAGAGGAGAAAAGGAAAGAGAGAAAATACTCAGTTAGCCAATTTATTTTACATTTTTGTATTTATGTCTCTTTGAAGTCTTTACCATCTATCTTGGTAGAGTTGGAATTTTATAAGGACTGAGTTATTGGCTAATTGAGTGCTCGGCCAAAAAAAAAATCATCAAAATAGAATTCTTTTAGATTTTTTTTTCCTACCTTTGAACACACTTTTTACTTTCAAAAATAAATGTAACCACTAAAGCAACAACTAAAGGAATGAATAAGGCCCAAATATATAACATAAAGACTAGATGTCATAATGACTTGACTAGAAAAACCTAGTGGACCAACACTAAATTAATTACAAAAATACAACTTGACATAATTAAAAATTTTGAAAATAACCTTGGACACCAAAACTCCATCAAAGTGATAAATTACTGTACTTTTGACATACTAACTATTATGGAAAATTTCCCTTGGACCAAAAGGACTTCTTGCTGGAAGAAGAATTCGGCCTTCAGCTTTCTGAATAGTTAAACTAAAAGGACCAAGCTATTATCTTGACATCATAATGTTTTCTCCTAGCATTCATTAACAATTTAGGAATTCATGAAAAAGGGAGAAATGGTGAGGAAAAAGAAACACTCATATTATATCAGTATACTTTGCTCTTTTTCAAAGCTGTATTAGGTTCTGCAGTCCTTGATACTTCAATTTACTCTTGAAAGCATGCCTTCATGAGGACTGCTTAGTTTATTTGAAGTAAGAGAACATCTTGTTGGACGCGTGCCTTAGGCCTCGCAGACTGGAGTGAAATTATACAAGGCTTAGAATGTGCTAGTTTGGAGTTATAGCTTCTTGGTGAGTAAATTAGGCATGAAGATATATATTTCTTTAGCACATGCTAACTTTGGTAATTATGAAGGTATTTGGCCTTAAATCAACATGTAAGGTATTTCACCATCATTCTTGTTTGGAGCATATATAGCTACAGAACTTACCAGTTACCACCTTTTCCCCACTGCTTTCACATTGATGATAAAATGGAATAGATTAGATTAAATAAATCTACAGTATTCAAATTTTAAGATCTTTCTAATCAAGTAAATGTAGACGTTGTTGCTCTTTCCTCATAAGTTTCATTTTTGCAGGATTGTTCCAAATTTAGCTATTAGTAAAGTTTTATCTCGCGAAAGCAACAAAGTTCGCATTCTTCAGGTACGAGTAAGATGTTGTTTTTTATGAAACATTTTCACTTTTAGAGTGCCATGGTAAATTGCTTTTGCATTCTATTGTTTTTGGTGCATGAATGATAAGTTGTTTCCCATCTTGTCTTATATGAACTTGTCCATATAGATTATGCAAGCCAACCCATCTCTTGAGAATTCTGTAATCATATCAGTATTGGATAATTAATCTAATTAACTTTTCTGTTTATTTGTTATAAGTTTAAAGACAATGAAAGAAATAACATTAAATAAAGAATTAACTCTATCATGTCTAACGCTTTATATGCACCAAATGTTAAGGATGTTTCCATACAAAAGATCAACTGAAGTACATTAATATTAATTAATGTTAGAAACCATCTTTTTCTAGAAATTGTTGGTGTTCTATATGAACCCCATACATCAATATGAACAAGAGCAAATGGCTTAGAAGACTTATAAGGCTGAATAGGAAATGATGTTTAGCAATTTGACAAATATCATTTTGAAAAAAAGATGGATTTTTATTCTTAAATAAATATGGAAACAAGTATTTGAAATAGTGAAAGTTAGGATGGCCTAACCTAAGATGCCACAACATTATGTCATTGTTACTAGAGAAAAAGATTGGCCCAAGACGACTCATTTGAGCTTGTCCACACATGGTACTTTCATCTTCAAAATAATGGGGTTCATCACTTTCCTTAGCATTGCCAATCATCCTTTCTGAGTCCAATTCTTGAAATACATAGTGGGTTGAGAAGAATTTAGCACAACATTTTAAATCAGGAGTTAATTTGCTAGTAGATAGCTAATTACAAAAGAGGTTTGGAACATGGAGAATATCACTTTTCGAGCAATTGCTGAAAGGGAACCATCGGCAATTTTAAGTTTTTGATTTCCTGCACACGGGCTACAAGAAAAAAATGATTTAGAACAACCTGTCATATGGTTTGTAATAGATGATCCATGGACAACTAGTAATGGAGGACACATTAAAAGCAACTGCTCGACGATTATTACCTTTTGAGCTAAGGAACAAAAGGAAGAAACATTGTTTAAGAATGTGTGGATTGAAATAGTTTATACAGTTGGTCTAACTGTTCCTTATTGAAAGGAGAAGTCTCTACAGTTCCTCTTGAATCATTCAAATTAGCTTGCTCCTTGACACCTATTTGAAATGCTCTCGATTCACAATTGGATGATCTTGGCTTCAAATTCTATAGTTTCCCATGTAGTTCTCAACCTGTATCTCTTGTGTATCGTGGCTTGTGGCAATGATCACACCATACTTTCTCGCCTTTTTTATTTTCCCATGCTGTCCAAATTGAGCATAAGACTAGATCTTAGTGGTAAGAGCAGAAGCTTTAGTAGTAGGTTAATTATTCTATCCCAATATCACCTTTCGTCGGCCTTCATCTCTTCTTACTTTAGCAAACATTCACAAAGAGTTGGCAGTGGTTTCCTACCAAGAATTCAGCGTTTAGCCTCATCTAGGTTCTTATTCAACCCTGCTAGAAAAACATATACTTTGTCATTTTTCATCCTTTTCATGTATCTTACACTATCATTTGCGCTCTCCTAATTTTCTTCATAACACAAGTCCAGTTCTTGCTACAATGCTTTCATCTCATTGTAATACTCTGTCACCTCTCGATCTTCTTGTTTAGAATGCCATAGTTTAGTCTTCAACTTAGATTTGAGATGAGTTTTCCATATCAAAGTATGTCTCTTTAACTGCTTCCCGTACTATGAAAAACTAAGAGTGAAATTGAATGTATATTGAAAAATTGCTCATAAAGAATTATGCAAGGACTTTAGGTTTATATACAACTAATTAATGGGTAAACTATGAAACTAAATCTTCCTAAAAACTGATCTTATAATTGAGGGATTGTTTATCCTAATTTTTTGTCCTTAATTTTAGGGAAACAAATACTTAATTCTAGGGATATAAATATAAATTATAGATTACAAGATTACAATCAGCTGTAAATATGTGTTTTCCCACACTCCCCCTCAAGCTGGTAACTAGGTGTTTTCCATTCCCAGCTTGGAAATAATTTCTTGAAATGTTGTACTACTGAAACCTTTAGTCAACACATTTGCAAGTTGACACATACGGTGTACCAATCAACCCACTATCTAGTTTGTCCTTTATGAAATGTCGGTATACTTCAATGTGTTAGTTCTATCATGTTGCACAGGATTGTGTGCAATGCTTATTGCAGACTTGTTATCACAGTAGAGTATCATTGGTCCATCTCACTTGATCTTCAAGTCTTCTAGGATAATCTTTAACTATAGTAGTTCACAAATTCCTTGAGCCATTGCTTTGAACTCTGTCTTAGCACTTGATCTTGCCATCACATTTTGTTTTTTACTCCTCCAAGTCACAAGATTACCACCTAGGAAAATGCAGTAGCCTGAGGTGGATCTTCTATCAGTTATTGAACCTGCATAATCAACATCTGTATATGTCTCTATAACCAGCCCGAAATTTCTTTGAATAATATATCTCTTCTAGGATTGGCCTTCAAATAGTGCAATACATGGTAGACAATCTATAGGTGCACTTCTTTGAGACTATGCATAAATTGACTTATCACGCTCACAATATATGTTATATCAGGTCTAGTATGTGAGAGATAAATAAGTCTTCCAACTAATCTTTGGTACATCTTTCTATTTACAGCAGTATTTTTTTAGCTTCTCCAAGTTTATGATTAGGATCTATAGGGGCATTAGCAAGTTTACATACGAGCTTCTTAGTTTTGTTCAAAAGATCCATCACATATTTTTGTTGTGAGATGAAAATACCATGCAGTGAGTGAGCTACTTCAATTCCTAGGAAGTACTTCAATCTCCTTAGCTCTTTTATCTCAAATTCACTAGCCAAACATTGTTTTAGAGATTCTCTTTCTTTTCCATCATCTCCAGTTACAATTATATCATCAGCATACACTAATAGAACTGTGACTCTCCCTAAATTAGAGTGCTTGATAAACAATATGTGATCTCCTTGACTCTGCTTATATCCCATTGCTAGCATCACTTTGGCAAATCTCCCGAACCAAGCCCTAGGAGATTGTTTAAGGTCATATAAAGCCTGTTTCAACTTGCATACTTTGTTTACTTCTAAATGACCTCTAAATCCCGGTGGAACCTTCATATATATTTTTTCTTCCAAACCACCATGTAGAAAAGCATTTTTTACATCAAATTGTTGAAGCTGCCAATTGTAATTTACAGCCAATGATAATAAAATCCTAACTGTATTCATCTTGGCAATTGGAACAAAAGTTTCCTGATAATCCACTCCATAAGTTTAAGTGTAGCCCTTAGCCACTAACTTGCCTTTATACCTTTCAATAGTACCATTCGTCTTGTATTTTACAGTGAAAACCCATTTATACCCAACTAGATTTTTTCCTTTAGCAACTCTACCAATTTTCATGTCTTATTTTTCTCTAAGGCCTCCATTTCTATTTTCATGACTTGCTTCCCTTTCTCATTGGATAATGCCTCGAATAATGTAGTTGGAACATAAATAGTGTTTAGGCTCACAAGAAAAATTTTGTAAGATGGTGAGAATTTTTCAAATGACACAAAATTAGATATTGGGTATAGTGGATGCTTAGTACATTCTTTGGTTCCTTTCCTAATGACAATAGGCAAATCATAATCACTAGTTATAGTTTTAGGAGAGTCATGGGCATTTTGAGAAACAGAGTCAAAGACTATAGTTACCTCATTTCCAGAGTTAGGATAGGTTCTTGGACTGATACTGGTTTAGGATCTGGAACTTTTCTTCTTTAGTACGCCTATAATTCCTTCATAGAATCAAGAACAATATTATCCTTTGTCACATCTTCTGTGTTTGGAATGGGTTCAGACTCAAATTCAATGTTTAACTTAGACTCAGAAGAATTAATGGGTGAAAATGTTGAAGAATAGGACAAATCTTATCTTCCATGAATGAAATCTCCCCCTGAAGATAAGGTTGAGTAAAAAATAGTTTATGTTCTTCAAAAGTGACATCTGCAAACACAAAATTTTTTTGTAGAAGGATAATAACACTTGTACCCTTTCTGAGTTGATGAATATACTACAAAAATGCACTTAATTGATCTAGGATCCAACTTTCCCCTATTGTGACTGTGAACATGAACAAATGATGTACAATCAAATATCCTAGGTGTGAGGTTGTTTGTGGCATTAAAGTGGGGATAGAATTGTGAGAGCAGTTCCATAGGAGTTTTAAATCCCAAAACCCTTGAAGGTAACCTATTTATAATATGTGTGGTAGTGAGAACAGCTTCCCCGTCGTAGGATTTGGGTACGTTTACTTGAAAAAGTAAAGCTCAGGTTGTGGCTAGTGAATGACTGTTTTTCCTTTTTGCCACTCCATTATGCTGTGGAGTATTAACACAAGATGAGTTATAGATAATCCCCTCCTTTTGAAAATAGGTAGATAAACTTTGGTTGAAATAGTCTATTGCATTATCAAACCTAAATCTCTTGATTTTCACTCCAAATTGATTCTGGATCATGTTTTGGAAGCTTAAAAACACACTATTCACATCTGATTTAGATTTAAGTAAAAATAACTATGAGACCTTGGTACAATCATCTATGAAAGAAACAAACCACCTTGCATCCGAAATATTTGAAATTGTAGAAGGACCCCATATGTCACTATGAATCAAGTAAAATGGAGTAAAACTTCTTTTATTGCTAATTGAAAAAGACACACGCCTATGCTTTGCAAGTTCACAAACATCACAATGAAAATTGTTGGCATTTAATCCTTTGAACAAATAAGGAAACATGTGTTTCAAAGTTCCAAAAGAAGGATGTCTAAGATGAAAATGATAAAGTCGGATTTTGTCTTTATTGGGAGATTTTTCAGAAAGAAATGAAAAAGGTAAACTATTCTTGATATTACTTGTGTTGTTTTATGTCTCAAGATAGTGTAGTTTATCCTTCTCCTTAGTAAGTCCAATCTTTTTCCCCGAACTCTGGTTTTGAAATTCACAATAAGAGGGATAAAAAGTTACTTTGCAGTTCATATCTCTGATAAGTTTTTGTATAGATATCAGATTAGTAGACAATCTAGGAACATGAAGAACATTTTTAAGAACAAACAAGAGATTAATGTGAACATCTCCTAATCCTACCAAAGTGAACCATCTGCAACAACAATTTTTTTATTACCAGGACACAGGGTGTATGTACTAAACTTCTGTGAGGAATGTGTCATATGGTTTGTGGCTCCTGAGTCAATGACCTAAGAACTTGTAATAGGCTTAATCGAAACATTTAATCCATGAGAACTAGAATCTTTACCTGAACTAGATATCTTACCCAAGGAACATACCCCAGTAGGCTTTTCAAGGGTTTTCAATAAGCTTCTCAGCTTCTTAATCTCTTTTCTGTCCAACTCTCCTTGTTTCTGAGACATTTGTAGTACTTCGATGATTTTCCTAGTTGACACTTCCTCAAATTGGATGGTAGTGATATCTTTTTTTGAACTGAAACAAATCTTAAGATATAACCAAAAATGACTCATAGCAATGAAGGCTAAAGAAGGAAAAAATAAAACGGCTACGAAGGCCTTAACAGGGTTCGGCAATGAAGGCCTAAAATAAAAGTCAGAATGAAGGTTGAAAATTTTGCTTCCCATGAAGAGCCTAAAGCTCTGATAACATGTGAAAAACTAAGAGTAAAACTGAATGTATATTGAAAAATTGCTCATAAAGAATTATACAAGCCACTTAGGTTTATAAACAACTCACTAGTGGGTAAACTAAAAAACTAAATCTTCCTAAAAAGTGATCCTACAATTGAGGGATTGTCTATCCTAATTTTTTGTCCTTAATTCTATGGATACAAATATAAATATACAGATTACAATATTACAATCAACTGTAAATAAGTGTTTTCCCACACATCTCTTGCAGTTGGCCAAAACAAATAGGTTTTTCCAATCGTTGGCTTTATGGAATTTACAAGTCACTCAATCACTAAAAGATTCTTAGATCTCCATGTCTTCAATCTTGGGTCATTGTTAGTTGGTTTCTTGATCTCGCATGTCAAATGGCCAAGTTTTCCCTTGCCATCAATCTTGAGCTTCATTGATTGCGCCCATCTAGATAATTTTTACCATTTAGTTTGTGAACGGTCAATTGGATAGATGGATTTTCAAATCCATTAATATTTACGGCAGAAACACCTCCACTAACAGCACCTGCGGATGCTATGCCCTTTTGTCCAGTCATGGTTGTTTTGACCATCTTGAATTTTGAGTGAAATGCCTAAGCTTTGATACTATGTGAATAGAACAGAGGAGAAAGAGAAGATAACTTCTTATTAATTAATAAGAGAGTTACAAAGATTTAAATAGACTAAACTTTAAAATGTAAAATTTAACTTTCTATCTACCTTAGCATAATTCTAGGAACTAAATAACAACCTAATCACCTAAAAATCCAAATCTATTAACATTGAACAGTTTAGATTTTATAACAAAAAATCCTGATATTTATACAGGACCATTTCAGATTTGGCCTCTTAAATAAGATGCTTTTAAGAAGCATCATCAATTTGGAGATCTCTAGTAGCTCAACCAAATATGAAGAAAGTTTAGCCTGGCTCATTTTATAATGTAATCAGTTCCTTTTTGCAGGAAGGATGTAAGGGTCTATTGTATATGGTACTTCATGCACGAGTTGTTTTAGATCTGCATGAAGAACTTGAACAAGAGATCAGTTTTGAGCAGGTTGAAGGGGATTTTGACTCATTTCAAGGAAGATGGCTTCTAGAGCAACTTGGAAGTCATCACACACTACTGAAGTACTCTGTGGAGTCAAAAATGCACAGAGATTCCCTTCTTTCTGAAGCTATCATGGAAGAGGTATGTAAATTATGCACTCTAATGCATTCTGCTTTTCATTTTTCACCGACTGTCTAGTTCCTATTCTACAGTTAATGTATCCAATGAAGGATTGTAAGTGTAACTGGAAAACAAATGTTTGAGTGTAAAGAACTAAAGATTTTTTTTTTTTTTTCTAAACTCTTGTTACTTGGTGCATGTTTACTTGAACCATGGAATAAGAATTGCTCTGTGTTGAGTACCCTGGTAGAATGTTTTTGAAATAGCAGCCTTTCTTGACCTTCGAACTTAGATTTCACGAAATCATAAACTACATATAACTCATTCTACTTATATAGATAAAGACACTACTTTCCAATGCAGTCATACCTTGTAGCAGATAACGATCCAAATGAATATGCAAAAGTCGTGGATTGATGTCAACATTTATGTTTGCATAATGAGTTTATATGAACTCTTGTACAACTTTATGTGAATATCCATAATTCTTTATTTCTGGCCAACAAATATCCGTAATTTAATCCTCATGAGAAATGTAATTTGTCCTTCTTGTACCTGCAATACATGTTTGTTTTAGAACCAAATTTAGAAGCCTGCAAGGTGTGTTGCGAGATAATTGTTCTCCTTCCAAGGAAGAGTCTCCACCCTTGTGGGAATATATGAAAGACAGGATCGTAGGCATCCTTGTGGTTCCTTAACTATTGTAAAGGGGAAAAAAGAGTCTCATCCCTTAATATTTTTGGCCATTTTGTTGATTTATTTTGTACATACACGTTTTTCATTTTCAAAAGAAAGAACCCATTAAAAGAATATTGATGTTTTACTCTTCTGACCTTGTAGGTTATATATGAAGATCTACCATCCAATTTATGTGCAATTCGAGATTATGTTGAAAAAAGAGTGGCACAAATTTCCTTGGAAACACATGAAAACCGACAACTTTCGGGGCAACAAACTTCCTCCTCCAGCAACGACAATGAAACAGACTATAGTGATACTACTGAGAAGGATTTGGATTCCATTAGTCCTAATTCGCTTAGACAAAGACCTAGAGTTCCGGGCTTGCAAAGGGATGTTGAAGTCCTCAAAACTGAGCTCCTGAAATTTATATCTGAACATGGACAGGAAGGATTTATGCCCATGAGAAAGCAACTTCGTTTGCATGGCAGAGTGGATATTGAGAAAGCGATCACACACATGGGTGGATTTAGAAGGATTGCGTCATTGATGAATCTCTCCCTTGCATACAAACAACGCAAACCAAAGGGCTATTGGGACAACCTTGAGAATCTACAGGAGGAGGTGGATTGTTTTTGTGAACGTTTCAAGTGATTGATCATAGTAGTTTTTCTATTTAACTCAATATTCTAGCCCCATACACAAGAGGCAATCAGTCAAATGAAATTGGAAAGCATGCATGTCTTGATGGAATGCATTTTTTCATCCTCATTAAAAATATCAAATGGTAGAAAGTTATTGCAGTACAGAATCATAATATGTACAAGTTGATGATCATAAACTACCTAATTGGCCATTTTTACCTTTCAGATTAGCCGATTCCAGAGGAGCTGGGGGATGGACCCTTCATTTATGCCCAGTAGAAAGTCTTTTGAGCGTGCAGGTATTTCAATTGTGATACAGTTGCTTGCATTCTAACTATAGGTTGCTTTAGCTTTATGTTCTGGATTATTAGCATCAAATATTTGGTGTCACTGTTGTCTTCCATCAACCCCAGCAATTTAACGTACTGGAAAGTAGTTTTACAGAGAAGCATGCGAAATGCTTCTGCTACGTAGTAGTTAAGAGAAGAAAACTATTCGCATTAAATAGTCTAAGAACTTTACTAAGAGCGAATGAAATAATTTCTCTTTTCTGTTTAATTTGAATGGTTATAGGGCGTTATGACATCGCACGTGCATTGGAGAAATGGGGGGGTCTTCATGAAGTTTCTCGTCTACTGTCTCTCAAGGTGAGACAGAGACACCCCACCCGCAGACAGCCGCAAACTACTGCCAAGGAAAAACCGATTGACAACATAGCAAGCAGTGATAAAGAAAGTGAAGAGAAGGCTCCAATATCAAAGCCATATATTTCGCAAAATACACAAAAGTGGCTCACAAAGCTAAAAGATTTGGACATTAATTGGGTTGAATGAATGTGTACGTAGTACTACTACTTTTCTCCAAATTTTTTAACGTCTCTCTCTGCTTCTTTTTGCTTATCTTCTTTCTATAATGCTGCTAATCGGACAAAGATTTAATGGTTTTTGAGGCTACTAGCTATGAAGACAGTTATCATGAGCGAGTTAAGTTGACAAGGATAAGGATAATTAATAAGCTTGTGACCAACCAGGGTCGGGGAAGTGTAGATATTTAATTTTGGTTATTAATATTTTATTTTTATAAATTTTTTAAGTTATTAAAGTTGAGGATAAGTAAAAAAAAGTAATAAAATTATTTTAGTGAAAGTTATTTTACGAAATAAGTGATAACACTATTTTAGTGAATTATTTTACGGAACAGTTATTTATTGAATAATCTTTTTACAGAATAATTATTTACGGAACAACTATTTAAGGAATAATTCATTCATGGAATAATATTTTTATGAAACAATTATTTTAGAACAACTTTTTCAAAAAACAATATCAACACTTTTATTGAAAATTTTTTCACAAAAAGTTACTTCACTAGAGTTATTTTACAAAAGACGTTTAACCGAATGTTATTTTACAAAATAAAAATGTGAAAATAACCTTTGAATATAGCAGGGTTCTTAGGTTAATTCCATCATTAAGATATTTCAAATTAATTTCACTATTAAGATATTTTAAAGAGTTTAGTTTGGTGGATCATATATAGAGATAATTAAGAGATTTCATCTTAATCTTTCCTTGAAATATGAGTGTTTTTCTTTTTCTCTTTTTCCTTTAGAACAAATAGTGAACTTTATGTTCACTATATATGTCATTAAAAGCTAATTAAACTCTTATTAGACAATGCATAAACACTTTTTGTAATTATCAATTTCATCATTATTCCATTCAATATTCAAGATATGTAACTCTTATTCTTGAACCTATAAATAGGAGTTTTTGCAATTCATTAGGAACTTTTGAAACTTTGGTAGATTTTTCATAACTTTCTCTCAAACTCTCTCTGTAATCTTATCTTTTTAAATCTTTCTTTTAGCCCTATTCTCTTCTCGACTTAGTCTTATTTCACCACCTACCATCACTTGTCGTTGCACTTAATACTCAAGATATATAACTCTTATTCTTGAACTTTATAAATATGAGTTTTTACAATTCATTGGGAACTTTTGGGACTTTGGCAAATTTCTCACAACTTTCTTTGAAACTCTCTTTGCAATAATCTCTTCCTAAATCTTTCTTTCAACTTTATTCTCTTCCTGACTCAGTCTTATTTCATCACCTATTACCACCTGTCACTGCACTTAATACTTTAGGATCTGTTTTAATCTTTCTCTCTATCGTCTCTTGACATATCTTGTTCTACTTGTTTGTAATGCTTTCTAACCTCAACAAAAAACCCCTTTACATTTTGACAACCCCGTTGGGAAAAAATGATTACATTGGGTTGAACTTCACCGGAGACATAATATGAGCCACTTTGTTAGATATAAAAATCCTAATGCCACAAGAATACTTAATGGTGGAGCAATAATCTAGTTAGAACGTTAATTCTTTCATATTAGAAGTTTAATTAGTTACAAATATTTTAATCTTCACTTTTTACTATTTTTCAATTAACTAAGCATTTTTTTTACTATTATTATTTAGTACATACACGTTTAAGAATTTCAATTAATTGATAAAAAGCTTAACGTGAGAAAAATGAAAAGCCAACAAATGTAGATTCTAATGCATGCTTCTTTATCAAATATTGCAAAAGTGATGAAAATATTTACCTTTCTATAACTTTAAGGAAAAAGTCATTACCTTAAACTGTGTTGAGAGTTTTCTTTAATTGTACATGAGATTAATGTTTAAAATCAAATTGAGATACAAAGTTAATATGGCCGTCATGTTGAATCAACTTTTAATGGCCGCAATTTAACACATCTTTCTTTGAATTAAATTAATCTCCTTAGTATAAGTTGAGAAAAAAATATACGCTTAATACATAATGGAGTTTGATCACTTTATTTTTGGGTGGAGAATTCACCTCCCTAGTCAAATTGAGAATCACTTATTGGTTGTAGCTTTATCACTCATTCTTTGGCCGTTACTATATTATTCATATTTGCTATCAAATAAACCTCTTTAGTACCAAGTTGATGATTATCTCCAAATTGAAAATTGTTTTTTGGCTATAGCTATATTGCTTATTCTTTGGCCACAATTTTATTCTTCATACTTACTATCAAATAAGTTCACTTGATATCAAGTTGAGAATTATCTCTCTCTTATAAATTAAAAATACGATTATTGGTCACAATTTTATCGCTTATTTCTTGGCCTTAATCTCTTAGGTACTATGATGTAAATCATTTTGATAATTTTTGGCTACAGCTTCATTGCTTTTATTTGGATTAAACATCTCATTTGTATTGTTTTGAGAAGTTATCTTCCTAATATAAAGTAGAGAGTTCTCCTTCGCCGCACATACAATTAGGGTTATTATTATAAATATTACCACCTTCATAAGTGGAAGTATTACAATTACAATTACAATGCAATACTAATATTATTAAGATTTTTCGAACACAAAAGTTGAAAAAGCTCATGAGTACTACATCATATACATATTATTATATCACATATTTTTTATATGTTAAGTTTACCTTGCTACGAAAGTAATTTGCGAATGCTTAAAAATTTTTAGGAATATAGTGGAGCAAAAATGCATAGTGCATACATATAATTATACAAATTTGAAAGAATAGTTAATTTCAAACTTGAAAATTTTCCTAAAAAAAATCTTCCTAAAGGAAGCGAAACATTTTAAATCTTACTATTTCATTTAGTTTCCATAGAAGTTCTTCCAATAAAAAGTATTATGGTCTTTTACTATTTTTGTCACTATCACATATCAAATATTTCAAAAAGAAAATTTTGTGGCATTGCATCATTCTCTTTTGTTAACTATTCCCAATAAACAAAATTTTGATGTTCTGATCTCTTCAGTTTCTTCTATCACTCTTCTAAAAAGAGAAAGTTTCATGCTACTCTCATGTAGAAGTTTTTCTTAAAATGAAGTTGATTGATATATTTTTTTTTACTACTACATTATCTTATATACAAGAACTTAAAAAAAAAATTTATCATTAAAATCTTTTATATTATTTCCTTATTGCTACAATTTTACTCTTATATAAAAATTCTTCTAAAAGAAACCAATTGACAATTGAAATCTCTTGCATATTTTTTATTGTGAAAAACTTTTTGTGCAACAGCTCAAAAAACATCATCATTATCTCAAGAAATGTTTCACTCATACTTGCACATCACTTTAAGATTTTTTTTTTTTTAAAGTTGCATTTCTTGCATTATTCTAAGAAATGCTTTTTAAAAAATGCTTCTTGTTTAACATTTTAAGATAGCTTTTATGTGTCATTTTTAAGAATTACTTCTTTTATACACAACATCATAAAAAAATATTTTTGTAGCTATTTATCTAAGAAACACATAGCCAATAATTGTGTTTCATTTAAAAAGGTATTTCTTAAGAAGAGAATTTCATGCATAACTTTAAAAGATCTTTTCATAATAATTTTTTATGAACTATTTTATAATATATATTCCATGCATTACTTAAATAAACAATTCTTGTTTTAAAAAAAATTCTTTTGATGTACCCTCTTGATATCTTAATAAGTATTACACATTTATTTTTATGAAAGTTGTTTCTTATTATTCAGAAGTATTCTTAAAATATTCATACATATTTTTAAGAGATGCTTCTCTTGAAATGCTTCTCATTACCTATCATTTTTTTAAAAAATATCTCTCATTCATACTTTTATATTGAAATGCTTTTTTACATCTAAATGATGATTCCTAAAAATGAAATTGCCATGTGTTGTTCCAAGAATTATTTTTGCTCATAACTTTTGAGAAGTACATTTTTTGCATTTTTACAAGGAACTCTTCCTACATTTTAAGGGATGATTGTCAAGAAATATATATTATTTATTTATGTATAATTCAAATAAAATCTACCTAAGAAACGTTTGTTACCTAGCATTTTTTTTTTTAAATTAACAAGCTACTGTAAAAGCCACATCTTATGCACTCTCTAAAATGTATTTAAAAAAAATAATGATGTACATTATGTTTTTCTTATAAGAACTATATTGTTTCAACAAGTGTTTCATAGCATTTAAAAAAATATTTTTCTTTAAAAAGTGATTCTTATATATTATTTTACTAAACTCTTCTCGTTATAAAAAGAAATCCCAAACTGTTAGCATATTATCTTAAGAAACGATTCATAAGCAAAACTATTCTTTAAAAAGAAAAAGTAATTCAATTTATTAGGTGCCTTTTAGTTATCTTGATTTTTTTACAAAAACTAATTTTCATTGCTTATTCTCCTAAACAATACTTGATTTATTTTACAATATTTGTTCTCTTATTTTTTAGAGAAATATTCTCATTACTTCTTCTTTTATTTTTTAAGAAAACATTCGCATTATTTGTTCTCCTATTTTTAACACTCTCATTACCTATTTTTTTAGTTTTTTTTTAAGTACTTATATTACTTGTTCTTTTTTTTTTTTTTTAGAAAAACATTCTGACTACTTGTTCTTCTATTTTTTTAGGAAACATATGCATTACTTGTCCTTCTTTTTTTTTTAAGGGAAACACTCTTATTACTAATTTTCTTAATTTTTTTTTGGGAAACACACCCTTACCTACTTTTTTTAATAATTTTTCTATTTTTTTAAGGAAACACTCCCATCACCTATTCCTTTCCTATTCCTTTTGATAATTTTTCTATTTTTTAGGAAAACACTCTTATTATCTATTCCTTTTGACAATTTTTTTTATTTTTTTAGGAAAACACTCATTTACCTATTCATTTTAATAATTTTCCTATTTTTTTTTTAAAAAAAACATTGTCACTACTTATTCCTTTTAATAACTTTTCTATTTCATTAGAGAAACACTATCACCACATATTCCTTTTGATAATTCTACTATTTTTTTTGGGAAATGCTTTAATCAATGCTTTTTTATAATTCTTTTTTTTTTTTGGAAACACAATCATCTAACAAGTAATTTTTTATTTATAAGATTAAAATTTATTTATTTTATACATGAAACATTCTTTGACCTTTATCAAAGAAATTCCATGTAGGGGACAATGAATCCACCCATGCGTAATGTGTAGTCAAAATATACATATCTTTGAATGAAGCATACATTATTCATCCTCTACATTTTCTTATTCATCCTTTACTTTTTCATTATACTAGTACTTTTTATTCTTATGCAGGAGGCAAACTTATATCATTCGTCTTTAAAATTATGAGAATAAATATATCTTATATTTTAATTTTACTCATTAATTGTACTAGTGCATTAGAACTTCTTATACTAAGAATTCTAATGTATGAGCAAAATGTGGATATTTGATTTTTGTTACTAATATTTTATTCTTATAAATTTATTTAAAGTTGTTAAATTTGAGGAAAAGTCAAAACAGATGATAAAACTATTTCAGTGAAGGTTATTTTACAAAATTGGTGATAAGATTGTTTCAATGAAGGTTATTTTATAGAATAATAATTCATGGAATAACCCTTTTATAGAATAGTTGTTTACGGAACAAATATTCTAGGAACAACTTCTTCACAAAACAACACCTTTATGGAACAGTTGTTTTTGGAACAACTTCCTCAAGGAATAATACCAGCACTTTTATCGAAATTTTTTTCACCAAAAATTGCTTTACTAAAAGTTATTCCATAAAAGACATTTCATTGAATGTCATTTCAACAAATGAAGAAGTGAAAATAAACTTGAAATATAGTAGGACTTTTAGGTTAATTCCACTATTGGGATGTTCAGGAGAATTTGGCTTGATAAATCAGATATAGAGATACTTAAGAGGTTTCCTCTTAATCTTTCCCTAAAATATGAATGTTTTTCCCTTTCTTTTAGAACAAGTAGTGAACTTTTATATTTATTATATCTGTCACCAAAAGCATTAACACCTTTTGTAATTGTCATTTTCATTGTTATTCCTATTCAATACTTAAGATATGTAACTTATATTCTTGAAACCTATAAATAAGAGTTTTCACAATTCATTGGGGACTTTTGGTTTGGCAGATTTCTCACAACTTTCTTTCAAACTCTCCTTGCAGTATTCTCTTTCTAGATCTTTCTCTTAGCCTTATTCTCTTCCCAACTCAATTTTATTTCACTACCTACCACCACCTATCACTGTACTCAATACTTTAAGGTCTACTTTAATTTTCCTCTCCGTTGTCTCCCGGCATATCATGTTCTACATGTTTGCAGGGCTTCCTCACCTCAACAAAGGACCCCTCGACAGGAAAGAAAAAAATTAAGAAATAGGTACAAATTTTGCTAGGCTTAGCCTTAGATTAGATGCCTTTTACTAGTACTAGTATTTTGTCATCGTTTACAAGATTTTTGTTAATATATTTAAATTTTTTCTATATCTTAATTAGATTTAATAAAATTATTCTCTAATTAGGATAAAATTATTCTCTAAGTCAAAAATTTTATTCAATTTGTCTTAGCTTAAAACTTGACCAATTCAATTTGAATTAAGAAAAAAGTTAATATCTCAATTCATTCAACTCAAATTCAAATTGATTTTTAATTGACCTCTATTTCAAAATTATCTTGAATCAAATTAATCTAAATTTGAAATGCTCTGAATTTAAATGACCCAATATACTTAAATGAAATAATCCAAAATTAGAATGAATATAATTTTACTCTTTAAAATATTAATGTAATTAAAATAATTAATATAACATAAATTATTAATTTATTAAAACATAATAACTTTAAATTATCTTTTCTATCTCTTTTCTTTACCATTATTTTTCTTAATTATATTTAAAAATTTAAAAGTATTCTTATTGTTTTCTCCAATGATAGAATAAAAAATAACTAAATAGATAAATAATAATTGTAAAAATCTAAAAAAAATCCATAAACTTAAAAAAATAAAAAGTCAATAAAACTAATTATAACACACAAAATCATGCAATTAAAATAGAAAAAATTTGTCATTACCTGCATATAATGCACAAACAAAATAAAAATCTAAAATTTTACTCAAATTCTATAACACTCAGATGTCATAAAAGTTATACAAAAGTCAAATTGACATATATGACATAACTCATAAGCATAATTAATTTTTATTATAAATAAAGTTAAAATTTATATTTAACATAATATAATTTCATTTTATTAGCAAATGACTTTTAATTTATTTAATTTTTAATTTTTATATAATTTAATTATATTATTTGATTTAAAATTTTAATAAATTGAATATGATTAAGTCGAGTGTCAGACCCTATATGACCAAAAGTTGAAATGACCTGAGAATCAAACTTAAATAATTCCAAATTGAAATAATCCGAGATCGATATGATCCAAACTCAAACTAACTTAAACCCAAAACAATCCAAATCAAAATTAATCTAAACCCAAATTGATCCAACTCGAAATAACTCGAACACCAAATAATCTAATTTTTTCTTGATCCAAAATAACCTAACTTAAAATGACTCAACTCAATCAACTAGATTACTACCAATAATCTTAAAACATGCTAATAAGATTATAATCATATATTGTTATCAACAATAATTCAAATAATAAATTAAGCTTTTTTAAAGAATAATAAAATTAAGTTAAAAGATAAAATATATTAAAAATAATTATTTATAAAATATATAATTTATATCTTAATGTCATAAATGTGCTTGCAAATGAAATTGAAATATTTATATTTTATTATACAACTTAATTGAAATATATTTTTTTAAAATTTATATTTTATTGTATAATATTTATATCATCATAAGTATAAAATCCCAGAGTCATTTCCCTTAAAAATTTTTTAAGGGATTGTTTGATTGACGAAATTTAAGATTTCGATTGGAAAAGTGATTTCTCAAAATCACATAACAAATTTAGAATAATAAAAAAAATAGAGGAATGTAATTTTTATGTTTTTTCACGGAATCTAAAATGGGGAATTCTATTTACACCTTTTTTTTTTTTTACTTTATACACCCCACTACTAAATATGCCCCAAATTCAAAATTAAATTTTCTATTTCTACTAAATATACTCTACACCTCAAATTCTATTTTTCCTTTCTACCATTTTCGCTCCTTCATTTTTTATTCTTTTCTCTTCACACTTCAATCCAAAAAAAAAACCCTAAATCCGTCAAACTAACCATAAATCAAATGTGTTTTTGAGTTTTTCACTGATTAAAGGTAATATTTCTAACTTGTTTTCAATTGATTTGGTTCAAATTTGGTTGAAATGCATGTGAATATAGGTTAGGGCTTAGTGTAAGATTTAAGGGAAATCAAGCTTCTCAAAAATAGATTTTCAAGAAGTTTTAAAATTTCTCAAAAATTCAATTCTAAAACGCATAAAGTCTAATTTCTTGTTTTTTGTGTAAAGAGGATCTATCCCTTGTGCAAGGAGGATCGATCCTGTCCAAACTCAAGAGTTTACATGTTTTTAATGAGACAGAACTTAGACATTTTATCTAATGTCATTTTTCATTTACGAAAATTTGTTAAATATATTTTATAAGCTTAATAGGTTAATTTTTTATTATAGATATGGCTTATACTCGAAAAAGAAGTATTCTTACACAAGGCAGAGGTACTAGAGCTAATATTGATCTAAGTTAAAAGCATTCGATTGCCTCCAAAAAGAGATGGCGAGTAATGGGACAGTGAGTTAGAGGACCATATGGTCAATGAGATTCCTTAGGCTAAGCTTTCCACTTCCACCATAGATGAACATCGGTTAGAGTCTTTTCTAGGAAGTTCGATTAATACGTCCATTATATTGAGTTTCAATTCTCATGTTGCATTCTAAATTTAGAATGGCTAGGTAATCTCTCAAATTATATAATACGAATCATGTTAGTTTATCTCTTTATAGTCTCTTGGTTGATTGTTATTGTTGATGTTATTGTGTATGCTGTTGATATTGGTGATCTTATTAATCTTATTTTTGTTGTTGTTATTATTACACAAGAAAGATATGTTGAAATCGATTAACCATGGGTCAAACTTATAGCAATGGCATCTAGACGATGCATGTAGCAAGATCCAAACCTATGTTGTCCAGTCGAGGTTATTCTCACTCATCGACTACATCTATCACACCATCAATAACACGATGGTCTCTACTTTTGTTGAGAGGTGGTAGTTGGAGACAAACACATTTCATATATCGTTTAATGAGATGATTATCACATTGGACGATGTGCTCACCCTTTTACACATACTAATCACTAGGACCATGATTTCAATCAATCATTTGACAATGCTTGAGGTGAACATAGTATTGATGAAGTTGCTTGGAGTTCCCTATGAGGCGGCGAGAGACAAGATTGAATAGGGTATGGGATCTACTATTCGACTAGCTTGGCTATGTGATACCTTCCTGCATGTCACTGATGCATTAGATAATGAGACAATTACTTGTGCATCTTGAACTTTTCTACTATATTCATTAAAACGTATGCTATTTAATGACAAAACTGCGATAAGAGTCTCGGTAACATACTTACCTCTACTGGAGGATCTCATTGCCACTGGTAGCAATACATAAGGGACAGTTAGACTCAATTACTTGTATAGGCATATTGGCATTGCAAGCAAGGTATACGTGCATCGAATTTTTGAATATCTAACATTTCTCTAGGTATATATTTATAATTAGTCATAAAATATTATAATTATTTGATGTATTTATTTTTACTAATATATGTGATTATATAATTAAATATTACTTATGTATTTTATGTAGGCATGAATTTATGAGCACTTTTCTTTGTTGGGTGCGGTCACTAATTTGACATACTCAACCACTCTACTGAATGCTTAATGATGGAAGGCTCACACTTATGCTGATTTATTATAAGCATAATGGGAGTGCCTAAATGGGTTAACAGTAATCGAGATGTGCTAGAAGCCATACATTGATGGACGAGAGGCACATTCATTACTCAATATTGCCTTTTTCAGTGGAGTATCAAATGTGAGGCAATCGTAAAGCTGTATCTTTCGAAGAGGGTTCTACGATAGATCAACTTTATACAGATGATTCCTCCTAGGCTATTGGCTACATCTCATGTTAGTCTAGGAGCATCATTTAACTAATATGATGTTGCATATAGCTTCTTGCACTAGTATTGGGATAGATGAGATATGCACATTATGTTGGTTGAGCATAAAGGTAAAGAGACTGTTCATCCGACTATGATGCTTGGTTTATAGTTATTTCACACCTTTAAATTCAAAATCCAAAACATTGATTCGAATTCTAGCCTCAGTCAGTTGATATTACATATACGAGTGATCTAGTAAGTTATAAATTGATCATTTTAAGGTTCTTTTATTAATTAGTTAATTTTAATTATATGATATCAATACTAATAACTTTATTAATATTTTTGTAGCAGCTCAACTACTTTATCTTTTGTCAACCATATCTTGGCTAACGGATTTGGTTAGAGTAATGACTATTAGAGAGATGTCATTGTTTGAGTGCAAGCCATATTAGATGGGTTTGATCATACTATTACAGAATGCAGTAGTTAGTCTAGACTGACATCGACTCTTGCACCTTCAGTTCATGCATTTAGATCGTCTAAACCATCCAAGGCACCCATGCTTATTTTATCCATAGTCCTATTGACACTGGCACCTCCGAGCCCACTTGTGCATGCTTTATCTCCAATCTCATTGACATAGCACCTCTTAGCCCACTCACGTTCGCATCGTCCCCACAACCAGTAGCATTGGCCATATCATCATCCTTACTTGATTTTTTCCTCTACGAAGATGACAATATTGACACTGCCAAAAACTTTCACATAAATAGGTATTATTTTTGTATGTTGAAGCTCAATAAGTACATTAACTATCTTTCATAGCAATTTGAAATCCTTTTAAAATGATCTAAGGTGCCTCTTTAATTTTGAATGTACACTCTCAATTTTAAACGAAATAATAAAGGTATATTGATGATTTGATAGGAAACACTAAAAGCCATAAATAATCTTAATAATGTAATATAAATCATATCTATTTGTCGTAACATTACAAAAGTGTATTACTTTATCCATCTACGCAGCAACAAATCTATCCTTATATTTTGCCAACCACTATTTTGTCACATACTTTAATGCACTTAGATAAGTTTGATAATCAATTTCTAATGAGCTAGATGCCTTTCGTACTCATCATAGGTAGATCAATACATTAGTACACTCAAACCAGACATTAATGCCTCTCATTTTTTTTTTTGCTCAAAAAATTTCTTACAATGCGTAAGCACATTTCTATTGATATGCAATCTATAAAGAAGATTGATCATGCTTGAAAACACTACCTTTATAGCATTCATTAATGCCAACTCTCTATCAGTCACAATGACAATAAAAAATTTACCAGCAGGCATCAAGTCATTTAACTTATCTAGTACCAAAAAGAAATTTTTAGGACACTTAGCCTTTATATACACAAATACAATAAAAAATGTTATCTTAGTAAAAGTTACACCAATAATTTCAAGCAGTGCCTTATGGTAACTATGCATTTTATAAATGCAATCCACAATCAAGACTGACCAGAAAGCTTGCAATAACTCTACAAAAATAAGATAAGCCTAGAACAGATCTTTCACACAGTTACTTGACTCATCGATCCTATGCCACTCTAGGTATTTATAATCATTCAACTTCTTCATCAGTTGTTGCATCTGTGATTTGATAACTTTCTTAACATATTTGTGTTTTTTACATTCATTGTATATTGTCTTTATAGTGTTAACATGCTTCTTATCAAGTGTTTTATAGTCAATAGTATGTTTCTTGGTATGACCATACTGTTTGACATATCAACAACTAATCTCTTTTCTTTTTCAATTAATCGAACCATATATGAATATCCCTGTAATTGTTCTGCTGGCAGATGATTGTGAATTTCACATACTATTTTCATACCCTATTCCTTATCCATTGCCAATTTAATCCTATGTAACTTAAATGGGTAACCACACTTTTTCATTCTCATTCTTTTATGTTTCATTTCTTCTACATTGCCCTTTTTCTTTAGCTATCTATATTTTTCACTTCCATGTCAATTTTATTCTAGGTTTCCTTAATTCTTGATTGCACTTATATTTTAGCTTTTGCATGCTCATTTTTAGTGCAATTTGACTTATATTTTAGCTTGTTCCTTAGGATTCTTGGCAAATTTGCTCCTAAATGTACATTTATCTCATGTGTAGGTACAAGTTATGAAATTAAACAATTTTGAACATTTTCAATATAATTTGGAGGAATTTTTTGGGTAAATTATGCAATTGGCCTAAGCTGGTGTCATTAAGACAAAATTGATACTTATGGAGTTTTCTTCATTTTTCTTACTTAATTTTTTTTAGTATTATTTTCATAGTTTTTTTTGGTAAAATGTAGGATAAATATATCCATGATATGTTTGAAATTTTTGCAAAAAAAAAAAAAAAAAGAAATGAAAGATAGAAGTTGGTGTTGGAGGTGCATAGCAAAAACACCAAAATTTTAAGGCATTTCAACCTGGTTGGAGTGCACCAAAGCTAAAGGCTGAGTTGGCATTTTAAGGGGATGTGATTGGCCACTATTTTCACTTTTTAAACCAGCCATTATAAGTAAAAAAAGATTGAAAAGTTTCTTGAAGACGTGAAGCACCAGTACTGTAGCAACAAAGACGTATACAAAGCGATAAGAGGAAGGCTCTATAAGCCAATCCAATGGAAGACTTTTCTATAATTTTTTTAGATATTAAGCTCCTCTCCTTTGCCTGTAAATAGAAGGAGAGGTTGGCCATACGAGAAGAGTTAGATTAGGATTTAAATTTTTAGTTCTTTACCTTTCTACACCTTTTTTCTCTTTATTTTACATTTTCCTAGTTTCCAAACATTATTTTCCAGCATTTTCCTTTTAAATTTTATTACAATCTTACTGTTTCCTAAGTGTTTTTAAGTGTTCTTCTAGAATTTTTCAATAAAATTTACATTTGAGTTCATTTTCCTGTTTAAATCTACTGATTTCTTATTGATACTCAAATCTGTTTTTGAATATGCCAATTCTAATCTACTTGCAATTTTTAAAGCATAACTCATTCAAATCTTACTTGTTTCTGCTCAAATTTTTTTTGCATTTTTCTAATTCAATTAGCTACAATATAATTTAAATTTAGCCTCAAACTCACACCACAACATTCCAAATCATGCTTGGAAGTTCCAACCAGATGTAGTGACAATGCAATTCTAGTTTTGAACAAGTAAGTTTGGTGTGAACTTCTCTCCACTTTTGCGATTTGTTTGCACTCTTTTCTTTTTAGATCTTTGTTTCTACTTGTTACCTTGTTAAGTTAATTTTATGCAATTTATTTCATGCTTTTAAATGTTGTTTGGTTAATTTTCTTTCATGAGGTTTATTTTTCTAGATTTTGTACTATTTTTGAATTTGAGTTCATTGAGCTGATTTCTTTATTGATTTATGTTATTTTCTTATTGATTTAGTTTAGTTAACTCATAGATCTAGGTTGCTTTAGCTTAGTTTTAGTTCATTCCCTCTAGAGAATTGTAGATCTAATTTTTTTTTCCTAAATTGTTAGTTTCCAACTTACAAAAATAATTTTGGTTTCCACTTACTTTTGTTGAATCTTGCAATTTTTCTTTAGTTTCTATTCTTCAATTTGAATTCTCATATTTTCTTTTAGTGTTCTTTCATATTATAGTTCATAATTATTTGATCTTGCATGATTTAGATTTAGAAACTCTTGTTGAAAATCAGTTTTTCAACTTGCAAATTTCTTCTCGATTTTTGCTTATTCAATGTGTTTTATGGTTTAACTTTGTTTTATTTGTGCATTGAATTTTTATGCTATTGCTTTTTAATTTTCATTTCAAATTTAATTTCATTTAGTTTGGTTACTATATTTTACATTTTTGTTTAGCATTTATTTTACCCATTGTTTTTCTTTATTTTTTCATTTTAACTAGTTTCCATTTTGATGTTTTATACACTTTTATTTTCATAGTAAATTTTCATTTTTATTTTTTAATTGAACCAACTTTAGAAAGATACACAGATAACAGGTACTTAGCTTAGGAATGTTTTTAACTAATCTTCATGGGATCGACATTTAGACTTTCATAGTTTTTATTATTACTTGAATGGTTTGTGCGCTTATAGAGTTTGTTTGAATAGGCCTCCCACCTCGAATTTTTTAATCACAATCTTGAAACCTTAATCTTTTCCAACACGTCTAGCCCATGAAATTAAAGTTTCTCTATTACAAAACACCTGCACAACGTTTTTAACTTATTATATCTATATAACATTATATATTTCTACATCTTCCAATAACACTAAATCTCATAAACATAATCTTATCTCTTCCATAATAAATGAATCTGTGCAATCATATCTAGTATTTAAATCATCTGGTGATTGATCCCACTCTATCAATATAGTTTTCACATTGATCTATATATCACAATATATTAAAATATTTTATTAAAAGAAATATAAAAATTGTAGAAAATTATAATGTATTCTTGGAAATTAATTTTAAGAAATTATATGGTATTTTAGGAAATGGATTTTGAAAAATACATAATAATATTAGAAAATCCATTTTTGAAAATTTTTCTATATTCTCAAAAATAGACTTCCAAAAACATAAAAAATTCAGACTCGACTAGGTCAGATTTCATTATCTTGTCAAGCTCTTTTATCCCATTGTTGTTTTTCATGAATCCATTCTTACATGGCTTGTAGGATTTAACAAAGGTTTCAAGATTTTGATTTTAGTTTTAAAGATTTAGGGTTTAGTGTATAAAAAAGAGGGATAAAAGAGGAAGAATGAAGAAAATGGAAAAAAGAAGACGAAGGTGAAAGTACGAGAATTTGAAGGTATTTTTGTAATTTATTGAATGTTAAATTGAGTATTTGGTATGTAAGTATTTTTTAAAGAAAATTTATAAGATGTATATAAAAGATTTTGTGTTGTATTTAGAACACTTGCCTAATAAATTCTTTTTATTATATTGCCCTTAATGACAAATGAATAATATGTGAGATTTAAAAAATTATTTAAATAATTGATTTATTTTATATTTTCCAAATATAATTATTTATTTAACTAGTAGGCAATTTAATTAAATTAATTTATATATTTATATAAAGTGTAAACTTGCTTTATTTACTCGTAAATTATTTTTATATATAAATTTAACATGTAAAATTTATATTTTTTATTATGATAATAAAAGATGTTTACTCTTTCAAATATCATCTATTATATATAAAAATTTAACATGTAAATTTTATAATTTTTTTAATAAGAATAGACAACATTTTACTTTTTCATACCTCATTTATTATCACAATAAACGGCATTTACTTTTTGAAACCTCATCTATTAACATGTAAATTTTATACTTTCTATTTTAATAATTGACGACATTCACTTTTTCAAATGTCATCTATTATCATAATCTCTCTCACTTTTTTATGCATGCAAATTATATAAAATTTAATACTATATTATAAAATAATAACATCTTAAAATTTATTAAAAGTTGATTTTAAGTATATTAATTATTTTAGGCGATGGATCAATGCAGTTAAAGAATTTTTTTTATATCTATATATGAAAATGTTAATTATTTTTTGAATTCCTTTAAATTTTGTTTTATTGACAAAAATTTATTTGAGATTCTCTAATTAAATTTGCATTTGTGAAAATAATAGAAAACATAAAATTAATTTTTAAAGATTTACATCTGAATATTTGATTTATTTATTTTTCAATTCAAAAGATTCATCAACAAAAGTTATTTTTATGAATTGAAACATTAACTTACTTTTTTTTTTTTTCAAAATTTTGATAGGTTAAAATACTAAAAAAGCTCTTGAACTATTTTTTTAAAAATAAGTCTTATTATTTTTATTATACTTAAATAAGTTCTTAATTTTTTGTTTATATTTAAATAGGCCTTTATTTCAAACAAAACAATTGATTTTTGAAGATTTATTTTGATATAAATTAAAAGTTAAAAAATTATTTGAATACAAATTAAAGTTTATTATCTAAGTGAAGTGACAAAGTTTAAAAACTTTTTTTATTATTTTAGACAATTTGATACTATTATCATTAAATTAACGAAATTCATTTTCTTTTTTTCTCCTCGTCAAAACTCATGTCAAGTTTTTCTATCATTTTATTAAATAAAATCAAATTAATTGTAAAAAACTTAAATTAAAAAATAAATTAAAACAACTTATTTAATTTTTATTTTATATAAAACAATATTTTCTCATACACGATTTTAAAAATCAAACATTAAGATTACGAATGCTTTTATGCGTGTCAGATAAAACCTCGATTTATAAGATAATTTCTATTATTTTAAACTTAAATACCAATAATTGAAAATAATAAAAAAAAAAGAACAAATTTTAAAGAAAACCTCATGGATGAAAGGTTTTTATTCTAGACTATTTTCTTCCTTCTTAACATCGTTTAGATTCCTAATAAGAGAAAACAATTTTAAATTTCGCAATCCAAACATAAAATTCATGTCAAAAACTACGATTTTTAAAGAGATCTTAGATTCCATGATCCAAATGCCCTTAAAAATTTATACATTTGGGATATGTCTCTAGAAAATTACAGTTATGTTAAAAGTTGAAGTAGTTAAACAGGATACGTCAAAAGTTGGACAGCAATCCACCCAAAAATATAAGAAGTTAAGAGATGCAAAAGCCTAAAACTAAACTCCTCTGTGAAAAGGCCAATTACCTCATCTCCTCCTCTTCTTCCTGCGCCTTTCACTTTCATCAGAACTTGACGAATCTGACTCTGACTCAGAACTAGCACTTTTTGAATCAGATGAACTAGAGCTCCCAGATTCATCACCAGATTCTGATTCTGATTCTAACTCAGATGCTGGTTTCTGCTGTTGCATGATAAGCCGTGGCATGTTCTTCAAATACTCACGCAAATTTTCAGTGATACCACCAAGCCCAATGGAAGTGAAAAAGTTAATGGAAAATCGCGTGTTTTTGGGATTATCCCTTGGGAAAATAGATTCAAACGAATCCTGCATCGTAGGATCTGAGAGCCGCTCATTCAGTCTGCGAATTCCGAGATGCTCTGACAGTTCCTATTCCGTTACCAAGTACCAAAATCAACATAACAGCTTTGTTCCATAATAATAATAATAAAATCAACTAGTTGGCCATGCATATGAGACAAGTTCTACACGGGCAAATGGAAAAAAAATAAAAATAAAAAGAGTGAAACAAAAGGTTTATTTCCAAACAGAAGATTATGCTTTGTGATGTCCCTCTCTTTGAGTATACCAAATTAAACTCATTTATCCTAACATTTTCGATGTCCTATGGGAAATAGATTGTTATCACTTGAAATGTCTCATAATTAGACATGCTAGAAATCAACATTTTAATTTTTGCTTTATATCATCTAGGTAACCAACTTTAAACCAATTGCCCAGATGCACATGTAATTTGGTTCATAGTTTTAATCAACTCAAAAGAAAAGTATGACGGCACTTGGCTACTTGGTTCCATACAAAAGGAGCCCAGCCAGCATAGAAGAAAAAAGAAACAGGTAAAATATTGAAGTAAACTCTTTTAACTTACCTGGAAGAGAATCTTGATAAATATTCGGGAAGAAGAAGTCGTGTCCTCCTCAGTTAAGCGAATATAGGCTAGAACATGCCAAGGCAGAGCATCTGTACCAAGTAAATGTGCAAAAAACTTTGCCACATTACGCAATTTGTTTGTTTCAAGACGATGAATCATAGAATATTGCTGAACAAAGCATTTGTCAAAATTTTCCTGATAGACTTTGTTGATCATGCAAAACCGCTGCCCCAGAAGACCATAATATCGAAGGTAAGTTCTCTCCTGACTGCAGCATTCCAAAAGCATAACGCATAACTCCATCTGAAATACCAAAATCAAGGCAACAAGTTTCTTAGATTGCAACAATATAAAACAAGAATACTACTCCCACTATAAAAGAAAAATGAAGGTTATTCGGTTTTGTAAGGGATAGAGGGCAAACACATATAATCAGTAAAGCAGGAAGGGAAATACGAATTTTCTTAAGGAAAAACAAACACCTTTTGATTGATCTATTAAATTACCTCTTGCCCTGGCTCAAGCTTAATTTTCAGCAGCTTGTGGCCAGCCTCCTCAAAATCTACACTGGACATGATTGTCAAGTAGATTGTCCTCCGAAGATTTACAAGATTTGTCTCTGTTTCATCTTTTATTTTCATCTGCTCTTCATCTTCCTCATCGGATTCATCATCCTCTTCATCCTCCTCATCAACTGAACCCGCATCAGAACCCTCTTCATCCTCGGATTCCTCACCAAGGATGGTTTTCTTCAACTCTTCATAGCGCTTTTCATTCTCCAAGAATTGAGTATCTGGTTTAAAAATGTCTGCAAGAAAGACAATTACAAATATTCACGATGACATACCAGAAGGAATTAACCAAACGGGTAGAGTTCATCAATAAAAAATGAATAATTAAATATGTAGCTAGAGACAATTTGAGACACACCAAGGGTGATCTCTGGATCTATCTCATCTTGGAGAGATATCTCATGAGTTAATTGGTCCTCCTGCTCAACAAGGTCTAGTTCTGGACGAACAGCAGGGTACCCCTGTAAATGCATAAATGGAAAACAAAATTATACGTCGTTCCTTTTGTTAGAAGTAAAGGAATGAGACCTTAAAGTTTCACAGGACTTTAAAAGAATTATTCAGGGGAAAAAACACACCTGAAACTTGGCTTTCCTTATAGCAAATAAGCCCTCTATCAGAAATTGAACGCGTTTATCTATCTCTCCCTCGTGAAGAATCCCCCGAAAACGCTCAAAAATACCTGTAAACACAACGGGCAACATTAATTGAAAAGGGAAACAAATAAAAATTCTTATAACATACCAGTAGACTAGAGTCACCAAAGGAGAGAGGGAGAGGGAGAGGGGGAGAGAGAGAGAGAGAGGAAATAACCAAAAGTTTTTCCTCAACTTTATTTCAGATAAAATTACATGAACATTAAACAAAATTTCTATTATTAATTGTAAAAAGCTTCCTGAAGTAGCCAATACATAGCAAGTAAGATGATGAAATTCAAAAAACTAAAGAATCTGAGCCAGAAATATAGGTTTTACCATTGTGGACAAAATATTTTTAAAACCAGTAAACAATAACTTTTTCTAAACTGAACTCATCTAACTGACCAGCATTATAACCACACTTTACGTTATTAACTAAATGAAGTTCATCTAGAAGCTGAAGCAAGATAAACAGGCATCCCCGAGAAAAAATGATTTGTCATGTATTACATGTACGATTAAGAAAATGCAAGACAATGCATCTCAGTAATCCTACACCATAATATTATGGAATCTAAACCAGTATCAATCATAATACAGATAAGTAAAACTACTGCATTGGACTATATATGATTTGTCATGTATTACATGTACGATTAAGAAAATGCAAGACAATGCATCTCAGAAATCCTACACCATAATATTATGGAATCTAAACCAGTATCAATCATAATACAGATAAGTAAAACTACTGCAGTGGCACTCACCATGGAGGCCTTTCGGTGAAAGATCCTGAAGCAATGAACCACACTCGGTAACAAAACCAACAGCCACCTCAACACTGTCATCAGTAGGGTTCTCCAGCAAAACAGTGAGCAGTTCCAAAGCAATAATCTCGTGAGCCACTTGCTGGTTCACAAGATGTGCTACAAATTTAACAGCAGCTAATAATTGAGGCTGTCCAATAAAAGAAAAAGTCAGTAACATATTCAACAGAAAAAAAGGTAACTTTAGTCAATGATAAATAAATCATTAGAATTGGTGAAGAAATGGGCAACCAGTCACCTTGTCATTCCGCTTATATGCTCTCTTAAGCTGCAAAACAATCCTTCTCAACAATAAATCCCCCACCTCAGGAAACTTGGTGTTAACAACAGCTACCAAAGCAGCAAAAACATCTGTGAAACCTGGAGATGCCATCTGAGATTTCATACACGAACGACAAAAGAGACCCCTTCCTCGTATAAGATTCTCTGCAAAGAGTTCGGGGATAATATTCTTTATATTAGTAGCATTGACTTTGTTAACAAGCCCATTGATACTTTTTCTAAGGGCATCCCATGTTAATCGCTGATACTCAACGCTGCTCTTATCCTGTGTCTCTTTCATCATTCTTGCTAATTTAAATGGAGGAATATAAACACCTCCACTCCTACCCAAATTCGCCGTATCACCATTCAAGTTGATTTGTTGCAAAGCTGATTGTTTCTGCTTGACATCTCCTTCCTCTTTCTCCTTCAAACTATTATCATCTCTGTTTCTGCGGCTTGGCTTAATATCATTGTCTCTCCTCTCACTTCTATTCTCGTGTTCTGGACTTTTGTGGTACCTTCTTCTATGATCCTCATCATCCTCCGAATCATGCCGTGAATGACGACGTCCATCACTATGTCTATACCTATCTTCTTCAGATCCCCATCGTCTATCATTATGCCTATCGCTATGTCCAATGTCACGCCTATTACTTCTATCCCTTTCTCCCCTCCTATCTCTCTTGGACCGTTTCTCTTCTTCTGATCCATCAGACCGTTGGGAATTTTCATCCATTGCATCTCTCCGCCTAGTCTTAGCATCATCACCATGTATACTTTCTCTTTCACGCCTTCTGTCCCTATAGGCACGCTTGTCTTCTTCATCAGAAGATCTAGAATGTCCTCTCCACCTATCCCTACCATCGTAATCATCATCATCATGAATTCTCACTTTATCTCGCCTCGTATCTATATTGGCACGCTTCTCTTCTTCATCAGAAGATGTAGGATGCTCTCTCCGCCGATTCTCCTCATTATCATCATGATTTCTTTCTCTTTCAAGTCTTCCCTTTTCCCTATCTGACCTAGAATGCCTTTTGTGTCGATTACGATGCCCGTCACTCGCATCTCCCGAATTATCGTCACTCGATTCACTATATTTTCTAGCCATACTTTAAAAAGTTACAATCAGTTATGGACAAATACCGAAACAAATTGGATAACAGAAACTCTAAACAAAATTTAAAAAAAAAAAAAAAAGAAGAAGAAAAAGCCTTGACCAGATAAATATGAACAAAGAAGCAAAGAAGAAAAGTAAAAGCGAGGTAAGGCTGATCCGAGCGAGTGTCGAAAGGTCTCAAACTCAAATCAGAGCAGCATGAATTCAAATAGAGTGAAGCTCTAATACACGGACTTCAAAAACTATTTCAGGGCAAATCAAATAACAAAAAAATTTTAAAATCGACGTTAGCAACTGGATTTTTTAACAAACACACCACAAGTTGATCTAAATTTTACAAACTACAAAATGTTAGAATAAAATCTAAACATAACCGTATTGAAAGTTTGAAATTTTATGGAAGCCGACACCATCTTTATGTCAGTTGAGATTGGGATTTTTTGAGGCGGCGTCACAAGGAGGAACAAGCATAATGATAATAGGGTTTTTGGCTTTTAGCATTTTGAATCTGTTTTTTTTTTTTTTTTTTTGGTTCTTTTTTAGATTTGTTATATTGTAATTCGTATATGTGATCAAATGACAAAACTGCCCATCATTTGTATTAAAACGTTAACTCTGTGATGGTATTTAGGTAATTGTAACAAATACATACATACAAAAGTAACTCAACCCGTTCGCATCACCTAAAATCGTCCGAGTCAACAAGTTTCTCTCTGACCAGCTGAGTCTGAACAGTTTGATTCGGATCAATTACACAGTTTGGAAACCTTCCAATTTTCTTTTTTAGAGGAAATAACTCTTATATTATTAGTTTAATATGTTACAATCTTTTCCAATAGTTTCCAATAAAAAACCTAGATATTCTTTTGCCCATAGTACATCTTCCTCTAATTATTCCCCATACTTTACTAGATTGTGTGTTGTCATATTGCCCTTATTGGAAAAATATGTCCAACTTCCTATAATTAGATTTGAATCAATTAAAGGTCTTTATTTTTTATTTTACATAAAGTCTTAACTATTTAATAAAAAAAAAAAGTGAGATTGTTTTAAGATGAAAAACAAAGTAGTGTTCAAAATAAAAAAAAAAAAAAGACAAAAGAAAAATGGTCAAAAAAAAAAAAGAAAAGAGAAAAAGAAGAATTAGTTAAACGGAGTCGATTTATGGTCTGATTAAGTTGAAATTTTATTAACAAATCTATAATTCAGATTTCTATATTTTGAATAGTAAAAATCGAGTTTAAAGCTCTCTAAAAATAAATCCAATATGTATTTATCAAGTCACTTATTTGATGAGATTTTTTTAATTATTTTTTTAATTATTAATTAGCTTTAGTTTTAGTTAGAGAAGAACTTTGTATATCCATTATTTGATAGTAAAGATTTTTTTTTATGGTCCATAATTTTTTTCTTTTACATTGAAGAATTTTTCACGTAAATCTTAGTATGTTTTATTTTTTTCTTGTGTTATTGATTATTGATTGTTGTCTATTACTGTGAGTTCATTACAATATATTACTTATGCGTTGTTTATTTATTGCTTCAGACCCAACAAATGGTATTAAAGCAAGTGTTATTTTGAGACATTAATACAAAACTAACCCAAGACAGAAATAAATTCTATTTGAGATCATGAAAGGTGATACAAGCTCTATGATAAAATTGACAGCATCAAATTATTCAATTTAGAAGCCTATAATATAAGATCATTTATACTGTAAAGATTTGTATGAGTTAATATTGAGTGATTTGACTTAACCAACAGATATGAAAAAGGAAAGCTGAAAGAAGTTATGCAAAAAGATGCTTGCCATAATAAAAAAATAAGTTGATATCAGTATATTTTATCATGTAGCGTAAGAGACAGATGCTTATACTATTTGAAAAAAATTAACAACACTGTATGAGAGAAAAATATGTATGAATAAAATTATGTTTGTTAAAAAGCTTACAACTTTACAGTACAGGGATGGATAATTTATTATAGAGCACTTGAGTGATTTTTAAGATATATTTAATCGGATGACTACTGTGGAGCTTAAGATATATAATGAAATGAAGGTGTTGTTTCTTTTAGGTTCATTATCAGATAGCTGAAATACTTTAGTTGTGGCTGTTTTTAATTTAGCTCCTGATTACAATGTGACATTAGAGATGGTAAAAGATAGTATGCTTTATAAAAATGTAAAACGAAAAGATTTAGACCATAGGAATCAAGTTTTGATCACAAAGAACATGGGTAGAAACATCAACAGAGGTTAAAACTCAAAAGGTTATAGTAAGTCTAAATATAGATCGAAGTCCAAAGATAAAGTGAAGTACTTCCATTGTGGTAAAGCATGTTATACAAAACAATATTGTAAAATCTCAAAGTAAGAGCAAAAAAAAGATAAAGGCAAAAGTTCGAATGATGACAATATTACAACAGTGAATTCATATAGTAATTCAATTACTTTGATTTATATAATCATGTTGGTGATCCTGATATTGAGTGGATAGTTGACACAAGAGTAACATATCATCTTGTTCCTAAGGAAGAATTGTTTACAACTTACAAAGCAGAAGACTTTGGTTGCACCAATATGATAAACAAAAGTATGTTGTAGTTTGCTGGGATTGGTGATATTGTTGTACAAACTAGTACAGATTACATGTTGACTTTGAAAGATGTCAGACATACTCCAAATATGAGAATGAACTTACTTACTATTAATGTCTTTGATAAGAAAAAATATGAGAATCGATAAAAAAATGGACAATGAAAGCTTTTTAAAGGATCTATGGCAGTTACAAAAGGAAAACTATGCTATACATTATATGACATCGAAGTCTCTACACATCATACAACTTAGGCTAAAACTAAGGTAAACTTATCCAAAAATAAGATGGGCCTATCCTTGAAAATAAAAAAAAAAATTACGTTCACACTAGCTAAAAAAGAAAAGCATGAAGGTAGATGAGATTGTGGTTAGATTCATTATCATGTAATCTATAAGAGTAAATAGGCAGAAGATTGCATTCACATTACATATTATTATGTTCACATGCAAATCTTTTGATTTTAGGTATGATTCTAACAATTCAATCTGAAAGTTCTTATGCTAAGAGAGATGTTCTTAGTCTATATATTTGTTATTATTCTTTGGTAGAATGATAATAGAGTTTTATTTATCCTTAGGTAATCTTCTAGATTATTCTTCAAGTTTTATATCTCTTAGGTGAATTTCTTAAAGTGGTGAACTTTTATTATTCTGTATTCTTGATTAAAATTCTTATGGTGGTGTTTTTGTATCCCTTAGTTTCTAGTCTTGGTGGTGAACTTTTATCCTTTTTAATCCAATTATCATATTCTGCCATTATTCAAATTCTTGTGAGTTATCTTTTTTGTAAGTTTTTTTACTTGTAATTAATCCCCACATTTCAAATATCAATTTTTGACATCAAATTGGTATCAGAGTTATGATAAGTCATCGTCGTCAATCACCAATAGGAGAGGTTGAAGCCAATATCGATGTTGCAGCAACTACCAATGTTGATCCAAAGATGCTTTTATAGAGAAGATATGGTAATAAATCTTTCAACTACAACATCAACTGTATATATAAGAAGAGAAAAAGAAGATAATGAGACAACGAAAGAGAAATGAAGAAGATGAAAGAGAAACCAATCTGTTCCATGAAAATAATAGTGATTATAATGATAGCACCCTATCTCACCCACGACAAGTTAGAGACTATCTATGAAAAAAACAACTTCAACCTAGCATATTCAATTTAAAGATAGAAATTCTTAAGTTCGAAGGAAAGATACAACTAAAAGAATTTTTAAATTGACTACATATGGTAAAATACATATTTGAATACCATGATGCCTTTGAACATCGTAAGGTGAAGCTAGTGGCCATCAAACTAAAAAAGTATGCATCATTTTGGTGAAAAAAATCTAAAGAAGCAAAGAGAAAAAGAAGGTAGGAAAAAAATTACAACTTAAAAGAAGATGAAAAGAGAGTTGAAGAGAAAGTATCTCTTAAATAATTTTGACAAGATATCTTTTTTAGGCTTCATAACTTAAAGTAAAAAGATTTTTCAATGAAGGAGTATACGGTTAAGTTTGACCATCTCATGTTAAAGTATGAATTGGTGAAATAAGAGAAGCAGACGTTACCTGGTATCTTAAAAGATTGAAGATTAAGATAGCTAATGTGGTGCAGCTATAATCCTATTGGACTTTCAATAATGTATGCAAATTTATCCTTAAGATGGAGAGACAATAAAAGAAGGCCCGTGGTAGCAACTTGAGATTTGGGTCCAGAAAAAGCTATATCAATAAAGGTGGTTCATCCAAAACTATTGTTCTTTCTAAATTCAGTCAAAATCAACCCCAAAATATAGATAAAACTTTAACAAGCAAGCCTCAATCTAGTGCACAAACCATAAGGTGTTTTAAATATCAAGGGATTGGACACGTTACTTCAGAATGCCCAAACAGAAAGATTATGACTCTAATAGAGGAAGGCTTAGAGGAAAATGAAGAAGAGCTAGCTAAAAATGATCAGAACCTTGAAAAAAAAAAAGAGGTAACTTATGGTAATTGTGGAGTATCCTTAGTCATACAATGCAGCTTAAGTATCGCACCTACTAAGAAAGAGGATTAGTTACGTAAAATCATGTTTCACACTCAGTGTACTACCCATGAGAAGGTATGTGATGTTATAATTAATAATGAAAGTTTTAAAAACATTGTTTCTACCTTTATGGTACAAAAATTAAGCCTCAAAGCAGTAGATCACCCATAACCATATAAGCTATCTTGGCTACAGAAAGAAAATAAAATCAAGGTTAGCAAAAGGTGTTTAGTTTTTTTTTTTCATAGGAAAGTAATATAAAGATAAAGTGCGATGTGATGTAGCTCTAATGGATGCTTACCATTTACTGCTCGAAAGACTTTGACACTATGAGGGTTATTTATGATGGTTACCGCAACACTTACATATTTGTGAATGATGGATGCAAAATCATCCTAGACATTACCAAGCCTATGGTGATGTCAAAACCAACTAAAGAGAAAGGAAGTAGTTTGTTTACCAAGGTCAATTACAAAAAAAAAAATTAAAATGGGTAGTATTATGTATGCTCTGGTGTTGATTGAGAAGAATAAAAATAGTGAAAAGTTTTCTGTAGTGATACAACCATTATTAGTAGAATTTTAAGATGTTCAAAAAGAGTTATCAACTGGTCTACCACCAATAAGGGACATTCAATACTGCATAGACCTTATCTCAAAAGCTATTCTACCTAATAAGGCAACCTATAGGATGAGTCTTAAAGAGCATGCAAAGTTATAATGCCAAGTCGATGAATTGATGAGAAAAAGAATGATGCATAAAAGCATGAGCCCTTGTGCAGTCCCAACCCTTTTGGTGCCTAAAAAGGATGGATCGTAACACATGTGTATCGATAGTAGGGCAATTAACAAAATCACAGTTGACTATCTCTTTCCTATTTTGCACTTAGATAACTTGTTGGACCAATTACATAGAGCAACTATTTTTTTCAAGATAAACCTATGTAGTGATTATCATCAAATCAAAATGAAGCTTGAAGATGAGTGGAAAACAACCTTCACGATAAGGGATGGGCTTTATGAATTGATGGTAATGCCTTTTGGTTTATCCAATGTTTCTAATACTTTTATGAGATTTATGAATCATATTTTTAAACCTTGTATTGGCAGATTGTAGTAGTTTATTTGAGGATATTTTGGTGTATAGCAAGGATGAAGAGCAACACTTGAATCATTTACACCAACTGTTTTACATATTGAGAGAATAAAAACTTTATGCTAACTTAAAAAAATGTAGTTTTTTTTACATCTAGCCTTATGTTTCTAGGGTTTGTGGTGTTAAATGAAGGAATAAAGATGGATTTTAGTAAAGTTGAGGTAATTTTAAATCGGCCAACACCAGTATCTCTATATGATATCTGAAGATTCCATGGCCTTGCATCTTTTTATAGGTGTTTTATTAGAAGTTTTAGCTTTATTGTGGCTTTCATCACTGAATATTTGAAGAGTAAAGTTTTTAAGTGGACCAAAGAAACCCAACACAACTTTGAGCTCATTAAGAGCAAGATCACTGAAGCTCCTATCTTGTCTCTACCAGATTTTGATTAAGTGTTCGAGATGAAATGTGATGCATCTAATTCTAGAATAGATGCTATTTTAAGTCAAGGAGGAAAACCTATAGCATTTTTCAATGAGAAGCTCAATGACGCTAAGAGAAAGTATTCAACCTATAACAAAGAGTTTTATGCCATATATAGAGCATTATTCCATTAAAATCAGTATCTCTTTCCTAAGCCATTTATCTTATATTCAGATGATAAGGCCTTGAAGTTTATCAATAGCCAGCACAAGCTCAATCGAAGGCATGCAGCTTAGGTAGAGTTCCTTTAAGCCTTTAACTTCTCTATCAAACACATATCAGGAACTCAAAATATGGTAGCAAATGTTTTGAGTCGAAATCATTCCTTATTGAGGACTATGGCTATTGAAGTTTTTAAATTTGATATGATCAAAGGGCCCTATAAGACATATATTTACTTTAGTCAAATTTGAAAAGAATGCAAGCAAGGACCACACAACTAGTTTTTATTGCATGATGGATATCTCTTCAAGGCTAATAGCCTTTGCATTCTTTCATGTTCCTTGAAACTGACCTTAATCAATGAGGCTCATGATGGTGCACTATATGGACACTTTAGAAGGGACAAGACACTTGCTCTTTTGCAAGATAGATTTTATTGGCCAAGAATGGAAAGGCATGTGATGAAACATCTTGAACGATATAGAGTGTGCCACATGGCTAAGAGTCATGGCCAAAACACTAGATTGTATACTCTATTACCTATGCCTAATGCTCATTGAAAGGATGTTAGTTTGGACTTTATGGTTAGACTGCCCAAAACTCAGAGGAATAAAAACTCCATCATGATGGTTGTGGATCTTTTTTCAAGATGGCCCATTTTGTTCTTTATACCAAAACTATAAATGCTTATCACGTTTCTTATCTGTATTTTAAAAAATTATAAGGCTACATGAAATTCTTAGATCCATGGTGTCTGATCGAGATTTCAAGTTTTTTAGTCATTTTTGGCGTGCCCTCTAGAGGAAACTTGGCACCAATCTCAAGATAGTTCTTTTCATCATCCTCAAATAGATGGTCAAATAGAAGTAACCAACCGTAGCTTGGGTAACCTTCTAAAAAGTTATGTGAAAAAAAATATTAAGCAATTGAATCTTATTTTACCTTAAGTAGAGTCTGCCTACAATCGCTCACTAAGTCAAACAATTAGTTGCAACCATTTTTAGGTGATATATGATAAGAATCCAATCAGTCTTCTAGATTTAATTCTTCTCTCTACTAATCAATAATTTAGTGAAGATGCAGAGAAAATGGCTAAGGGTATCAAACGATTGCATGAACATGTCAAAAGTAAAATTTTACAAAAAAATGAGAAATATAAAAAGATAATAATCATGCATTGAAGACATGTGACGTTTAAAGAATATGATTGGGTGTGGATTAACTTGTGTAAAAAGAGATTTTCTCCAAGAAAGTTTGGTAAATTACAACCTAAGGTAAATGGACCATTTAGAATTCTCTAACACATTGGGGAGAATGCCTATAAGATAGAGCTTTCAGACACTTATGGAGTACCTTTCACTTTCAATGTTACTGTTTAATCAAAAGATTGACATTAAAGTGTCTGCCCATCATATAACTTGGGTTGAAACTAAGGCAAACTTATCCAAAAATAAGATGGACCTATCATTAGTTCAAATCCACTAAATAAATGCAAAAGTAAGGTGGGCTAGAATAGAAAGATTATATTCATACTAGCTGGAAAAAAGAGCATTAAGGTATATGAGATTGTGGTCATATTTATTATTATGTAATCTGCAGGAGTAAATAGGTAAAAGATTATGTTCACATTATATATTATTATGTTCACATTCAAATCCCTTAATTTTAGGCATGATTGTAGCAATTTAATATGAGAGTTCCTATGTTATGAGAGATGTTCTTGGTATATTTATTTACTGTTATTCTTTGGTAAAAAGAGAATAGAGTTTTATTTATCCTTAGGTAATCTTCTAGATTATCTTCAAGTTATGTATCTCTTATGTAGATTTTTTAGAATGGTGAACTTTTATTGTTCTGTATCATTGATTAAAATCTTAGGGTAGTGTTTCTATATCCCTTAGTTTTTAGTCTTAGTGGTGAACTTTTACCCTTTTAATCCAATTATCATATTCTGTCGTTATTTAAATTCTTGTGAGTTATCTTTTTTATGACTTTTTCTATTTGCAGTTAATTCTCACATCTCAAACATCAATTCTCAGCATCAATATATAAGACATGAATGTAATTTAACAATAATGAGATAAATACCTTTGAAGATGATGCTTAAACAAACTTATGGCATAAGAGATTGGCACACATAAAGGTTACAGGTTTTGATGAGGTAGTCTCTCTTTCTCTTGATCAAAGGTATGTCACTTAATTCATGTGATCATTGTTTGTTTGATAAGCATCGTAAAGATTCTTTTCTTAAGAGTTCTCAAAGAAAAAAAATATTAGAATTGATTTATTCTGACGTATATGGTCTTATTAAAGTTAAGTATTAGGTGGCAGCAGGTATTTGTTACTTTTATTGATGATGCTTCACATAAGACTTAGGTATATATGTTAAAAAATAAAAGTCAAGTATTGCAATATTTTTAAAAATTTCATGCCATGGTGGAAAAGATGACAAAGCTATCTTTAAAATGTATTTAAATTGATAATGGTGGGGAATATACATCGAAAGACTTTAAAGAGTACTGTTCAAAACATGACATCAAGCATGAAATGACAAAACCTGGAACACCGTAGCATAATAGTGTAGCTGAAGGGATGAATTGCACTATTATGAAAAAAGTTAGATGTATATTGAGAATGACAAAATTACTAAAGCAATTTTAAGGTGAAATAATCAACATAGCATGTTATTTGCTTAATAGATCACCATCAGTTCTTTTGGGCTTTGACATTCTAGAAAAAGTGTGGACAGAAAAAGATGTTTCATACTCTCACTTAAAAGTTTTTGGGTGTAAAGTATTCATGCATATGCCAAAAGAGTAAAGGTCAACATTTGACAATAAAGCCACACAATGTGTGTTTGTAAGATATGGTGATGAAAAATTTGACTATAGGGTATAGGATCTAATAAAGAGAAAAATAGTCAAAAGTAAATATATAGTTTTTCATAAAAAAGAAATTATAACGGACCTCAAGAGAAATGAGAAAACTACATAGGTTACTATTGAGTATGATGTTTCAACATTAATAAAGGTTCCATAAAAGCTATAAATGATAGAAATGAGCAAAAAATAAAACTTGATACTAGATGTAATTAGTTTTGAGCAGAGGAAATAATCCTCTTTACCTGATGGTGTTGAGGAAGGTGAGCAGTTTTCTCCACTATAAAGTGTTAAGCAGAGGGAGCTACTTTCGACATCAGATAGTATATAATCTCAACCTAAGAGATCTATTAGAGAGCACAAGCCATCTATCAAGTATTCATGTTTAAATTTTATTTTAGTTACCAGTAAATGAGAGCCAGAAAGCTTCCAAATTTTACGGATTACCTCAAATAAAAAGCATTGATTAAAAATAATGAAAGAAGTGATGGAGTCATTGTAAAAAATTAATACATATGATCTTGTTAAACTTTTTAAAGGAATGAGGCCATTGAAAAACAAATGGGTGTTCAAGTTGAAAAAGGATTGTGACAAGTTAGTGAGGTACAAAGCTTGATTAGTGGTGAAAGGGTTTTTTCAAAACCAAGCATCGATTTTGATGAGATTTTCTCTCCAATTGTGAAGATGAGTTCTATTTAAGTGGTATTGGGATTAACAACTAATTTAGTTGAAAAAGAATTGTGACAAGTTAGTGAGGTACAAAGCTTGATTAGTGGTGAAAGGGTTTTCTCAAAAACCAAGCATCGATTTTGATGAGATTTTCTCTCCAATTGTGAAGATGAGTTCCATTTAAGTGGTATTGGGGTTAACAACTAGTTTGAATCTTGAGCTTGAGCAACTTGATGTCAAGACTGCATTCTTGCATGATGACTTGTATGGGGATATTTATATAAATCAGTCTAAGGGTTTTAAAGTGAAAGGGAAAGAACACTTAGTTTACAAACTAAAAAAAAGCTTGTAAGGCTTGAAATAATCTCCACAACAGTGGTACAAAAAGTTTGATTCTTTTATAGTGAACAATAGCTATAAAAAAATGACAATGGATCTTTGTGTGTATGTCAAAAAATTCCCTGATGATAACTTTATTATTATCTTATTATATGTTGATGATATGTTGATTATGAGACAAGATGCTGGTATGGTTCGCAGGTTGAAAAAATAACTATCTAAGTCCTTTGACATGAAATATTTAGGTTTAGCAAAGTAGATTCTCGGAATGAATATTATCCAGGATAAGAGAGCTAAAAAGTTATGGTTGTCATAAAAAAAATATGTTGAACAAATGCTTAGTAGATTTAACATGCAATATGCTAAATTAGTTAGCAGTCCACTTGCCAACCATTTTCATTTGAGTAAAAAATCTTATCTGATGACTAAGAAAGAGCAACTAGCTATGTCTAATATTTCTTATTCTTTTGCATTCGATTTTTTTATTTATCTTATGGTTTGCACATGGCCTGATATTTTTTATGCAGTTGGTAGAGTGAACAAATTTCTTTCTAATCCTAGAAAGTTTCACTTGGAAGTAGTGAAATAGATTTTCATATATTTAAGGGGTATCTAAAAAATATGCTTAAGTTATGGAGTTTCACAACTAGTTCTAGAAGGGTTTACTGATGCTAGCATAGCAAGTGATCTTGATGGTAGAAAATCTACTTCATGATATTTATTCACTTTTACAGGAAAAGCTATGTCTTAACAGTCTAAGTTATAAAAATGTGTTGTTTTATCAAATACAGAGACTGAGTATATTGCAACAATCGAAGCAGGTAAAAAAATACTTTGGATGAAATATTTTTTCTTGAATTAAGGTTGAATTAGAAAGAGATGTAGTATTTTGTGATAGCCAAAGTACTTTAGATTTGAGTAAGAATGCCATATACCATGCTAGAATGAAACACATTGATATTAGTTATAACTAGTTACATTCAATGATTGAGAAACAGCAGATGCTGTTGAAGAAAGTTCATATTGATAAGAATGTACAAATATATTGACTAAGATACTTTCCAAAGAGAAGCTTGAGCTCTACAGTAACTTGGTCGAAATGAGTTTCTTAGCCAAGATAAATTTTAAATAAAACTACTATGGTGATGAATTTCTTCCTAATGGAGCTAGAGGGGAAGATTATTAAAAAAATAGGGTCTAGCCCCATGTAATTGAATTTGGACCAATTAAAGGCCATAGGCCTTGGTCTTTATTTTTACACGGAGCCGTAGCTACTTAATAAAAAGAGGTGAGGCTGTTTTAAGGTGAAAAACAAAGTGACACCGAAAACCAAAAAAAAAAAAAAGAAAGGGTAAAAAGAAGCCAAAAAAAATAAAGAGAAAATGAAGAAGGGAGAGTTGGTTCAACGGAAGTAAATCCATGATTTGATTGAGCTAAAATTTTGTCAAGAGGTCTATGATTCAAAGTTTTACCTTTTGAACGGTAAAGATCAGGTTTAAAGCTCTCTAGAAACAAATTCATAGTGTATTTGTTGAGTTACCTATTTGGTAAGATTTCTTCAATTGTTTATTTAGTTGTTGATTAGCTCTAATTTTAGCTAGAGAAGAACTTTGTATATCCATTATTTGATAATGGAGATTTTTTTGATGATCCGTGATTTTTTCCCTCTACATTGGAGGGTTTTTCATTTAAATCTTGGTATGCTTTATTTTTTCTTACATTATTGATTGTTGATTGTTATATATTACTATAACTTAATTGCGATATATTACTTCTGCTTTGTTGTGTTTATTGCTTTAGGTCCAACAGCCCTCACATCTGATGTGCTTTATCTGATAATTCTGCATCGTTCTTATGAGCATTCGAGCTTTATCTAGTGTTATACCACATGGAGAGAAATCAAACTCTGCACTTTCTAGTTTTTTAATGATTCCCATCATATCATCTTCCAATAGGATTCTTGTAAACCCTATGTCTTTAGCCAATAATAAAGTTTTAACAGTTGCCCAGCTTTCTATCATCCAAGCATCATGAATATATATCTTGTAATTTGGCTGCTAAAGTACCCATTGTTTCTCTTTCATGGTCTCTTATTATTACCCCCACACCCCAAACTTCAAGATTTATGTTAAAAGCCCTATCAAAATTCACCTTTATCACCCTTTCAGGGGGTGCCATCCAGCATGCTCTTGTGTTATTACAATGTACTGCAGTTTTTCCTTGAGCAGCTTTGAATTCTTCTAAGTATGACAGCACAAAGCGTGTTGTTTGTTCGGGGCTCCTTTTCGTTCCTCCATGCATCTCTTCATTCCTGTTGGTCTATATTGCCCAAGCTGTTGTAAGAAACATATCGAAAGTGTTGGCCTTTACTTGATCTACCACCTTTGCCATCCAATCAGTCATTTCGTGGAGATTGTCAGTCTCCCTCTCCCAACTGATCCCTATACTTGACCAAACTTCCTTTGCTGCAGCGAAGTCTCGTATAGTATGCAGCACCGATTCTTCTTCTTCTTCACACCGTGGACAACCTCCTGTAGGGATTTTTTTTTCCTGATTAGATTTGATCTCACTAGTAGAATATCATGTTTTATTCTTCGTGGGAAAACTTTATTTTGCTCATCACATTCACGTTCCATAAGATCCTCCAGTAAGCTTCCTCCCATTTGCTTTTGTTTTGGTCTGTTACCCCACTTAGAAAGTCAGCTCTTAAAAGTCAGTAGCCACTTTTAACTGAATATACACCATTGTTGTTAAAGTTCCATATTAGGGTGTCCGGTTGGTTTAAGGTACCGATTGGTAGCCAACAAATGGCTTCTGTTTCCTCAACCGAGAATGTGTTATACACCAGTTCCTTTTTTCATTTTTTTGTGCCTTCAACGATCAGTTCACTGACCTTCATGTTAACATCCATATCCTCTCTTTGTTCTAGGGATTCCGGTTTTCCTTGTACCACCAGCCAAGTGTCTTTCCACACTTTTATTGTTCCACCGTTTCCCACCCTCTTTCTTTTTCCATTCCTGAGTTGTTCTAGTGCCCCCTATATTCTTCGCCACGTGAAGGATGGGTTGTTCCCTAGCTCAGCCTCTATCAGTTGCACTATAGGAAAATACTTTCCTTTAATTACCCTATAGGCTAGTGATGAGGTCTCATGTAACAGTCTCCATCCTTGTTTCTATTTTTGCCATACACATTTCACCCCAGTTTAGCCAGTGTATCCCTTTCCCATTTCCGTTGCTTCCACTAATAAGAGCTCAATATGCTATTTATTTCTTTGCATGAGGATTTTGGCAATGCAAAGCAATTCATTGCATAAGAGGGAAAGGCCTGTAGAATAGCTTTTATAAATACTTTTCTGCCTCATTTTGACAACATTTGATGACTCCATCCTTGAATCTTTTTCCTGATGTGATCCTTTAGTTCTTTGAACGCTTTTTTCTGCCTTTTTCCCTACCATGGTTGGGAGGCTTAGGTATTTCTCTGGGTTTGAAAGCACCCGAATTGCAAAAATGTCCTTCACCTCATTTCTATGTTCTTGTCTTGTGTTACTACTGAAAAACATAATAGACTTCTCAAAATTTATCATCTACCCTAAGCCATCTTGATATCTCTGTAGCATGCTCTTCACCCTTTCGCTTTCATCCCTGTCATCTTTTGCAAACAGCAGGCTGTTATCAGCAAAGAATAAGTGAGTGACTGGCAAGCCTGTTGGCTTGCCCTTACTCCTGTCATCAGTCTTTTTCTTTGCCGTCTTGTGAGTAAAGCTAACAATCCTTCAGAACAAATAAGAAACAGATATGGTGACAAAGGATCTCCTTATCGTAAACCCCTTTTTGGCACAAATTTGTCAGTCATAGATCCATTAATAACAAGGGAATAAGAAATAGATGTAACACATCTCATCACAAAAGGACACCCAGGTTTTATGGAAACCCATTCTTAATATCATTGCTTCTAGGCAGTTCCATTCCACTCGGTCATAAGCTTTGCTCGTATCTAATTTTAATGCAAAAAAAAAAACTCCTTTGCCTTGTGTTTTGTTTTTCATTTTGTGTAGCAGTACATAGGCCACCGGTACATTATCAGTGATAAGTCTTCCAAGTACAAGACATTTTGCGACTCGCTGATACACCTAGGTGAAAAGATTTTAAACCTACTGACAATGACTTCGGAGATTATTTTGTAAAGGACATTGCACAAACTTATAGGCCTAAATTCGGATATGAACTTTGGTTTCTTTATTTTTGGGATCAAGACTATGTTTGTATTGTTTATGCTACCTAAAAGTTCATTCATATTAAGCACAGATAAACAATACCTAATAATCTCAGTACCAACAAAATGCCAATATTTTTGAAAAAAATAGAGCGAGCATACCATCCGGTCCAGGTGCTTTGGTGGGGTGCATCAGCTTGATGGCTGTGCGAATCTTTTCTTCCTTGAATTCTGCTAGCAAGACATTATTCATTTCGTTTGTCACTTGAGGTTCAATAGCCTCAATTATATCATCAAAGTTTTGAAATCTTTACCTTCTGAATAAATTTTGGAAGTTCTCATGGGCTATGCTCTGGAAGTTTCTTCTTCCTTTTCTCTCTAATCTCCATTCGGATCTTTTATTCCTTTGATGATGTTCTACCGTCTCCTAGCCAAGACTTGTGCATGGAAAAAGGCAATGTTTTTGTCACCTTCCTTCAGCCAATTGGCTCTTGCTCTTTACATCCAAAAGATTTCCTCCTTCTCCAGTAACATGTTTATTTTATCTTTGGCTATACTTTCTTTCTCAAGTCATTCATTTGTTGGATAGCCACCAGCCTTGGATCTCTTTCTTAAAGTTGCCATTTCTGCCTTAAACCCCTGATATTTGTCTTTGTTCCACCCAGTTAGCTTCAACCCCACATCATGGAATTTTTTTGTTATTGTCACATTTTCTCCTTTGGCATACGTTTCTTAGACTACATCATCACTTTCCTTATCCTTTTTCCACATAGCTTCAAAAAAGAGTCGTCTCATTTGTCTCCTTATCCGTCTTTTCCCTTTGTACCCCTCGGTATCTATCAACAGTGGGCAATGATAGTATACTACTGCCGTTAGGTGTTTTACCATTCCCATGGGAAAACACGTGTACCACTTTTCAGTTGCTAAGGATCGGTCTAGCCTCTCTCGAATGAGTGTTGCAGTTATTCTTCCTCTTTTCAATGAGTACCACCTACCAATAAAACCCATATCAGTTAAACCACTATCCTCTACAGATTCTTTGAACGCTTTCATTTGGTGTTTAGGCCTAAGTCTCTTTTCACTCTTCTTGTTATCCCACGTCAATTCATTGAAGTTTCCAAAGCGCATCCATGCTTTGTTTGATTGGAGTGATAATGTCCTAAGCAACTCCCATGACACATGCCTGTTATTTGCATTTGACTCACCAGAGAATCCTGTGATACGGCCCTGTGCTCCTTCTGCTTCCCATTCGATCTCCATATCAAATTGGTTTTTCGAAAAGCTCATCAGTTTTGGAGGGATATCTTCTCTCCACATCATCATTAAACCTCCACTTCTACCTTCTGCACTCACTCCAAAGCATGATCTCATCCCACATTTCCTTTTGATTCTATCTAGTTTATTTTCATGCAATTTTGTTTCACTTATAAAAACTGCATGGGGATCTTCTCTTCTTAACATGTCTCGAAGATCTCGAACTGCCTGCGGGTTCCCAAACCCACAATAGTTCCATGCAATAAGCCTCATTATGCTTCAAAGGACTGGGCTCTAATCTCCGCCATTCTGTCACTTTTGTTCCGGTCTACCTCGTATTCATCTTTTTGTCTTTTTTCCTTTCTGTTCAAGTCCATGCATGTGTAGTCCATCATCTCCTCTCTATCCTTTCTTTTCACCTCTTTTTGCCTTACTGCCTCTATGATCTGTCACATATTTCTAGCTTTCCTACTCTATGTAGACCTCAATTTTTTTTTTTTTCCATGTCAATTATAGGTCCTCTAGCCAACGTAGCAACTGCTTCTATTTCTCCGCAGTGGAAATCCTACCCAGACGCTGCTTTTACTTTTACAATCTCATTATCTTTGCCCACGTTAGGTTCAATGTGAAAATTACTTTCTTTATCACACTGGCTAGTTGTATCCTGAAATTCGTGATGAGATCCCCCTAATTTAAAACAGCAGTAACAATCTCCTTAGATCTCGTACTGGAAGTTACGTTCAAAATCTGACTTCCAAATTTTTTAGGTTGTTCCACGCACAGCCTTCTCGTCATAGAATTGTCACTGTTTCTAACCGGCCGATCTGCTATTTCCTGGCTGCAAGGATTTAAAAAACGGTGCGGCTGCTATTTTGTGGTAACGCTAATGTCTGCTGTAGCTATTAAAAAAATATCGGATAAGAATATCATTCATGACAATAACATCATGTTACAATCGCAAAAAACGGTCTAACAGTAAATAACAGTAAAAACAGATCATTATTACCACAACTCTATTTTTTATCCAAAGAAAAAAAAAATCTCAATTTTCATTTGAAAAAAATCAAAAACCAAAAAACACAATCTCATTCAAATTCAAAATTCATATTAAGATTAAGTACTAACAAGTAAAGAGGTGAGATTTCAAGTGTAAAAAAAGATGCACTGCTCAAGGGAAAGAAGGAAGAGAAAGGAAAAAAAGAATGATTGTTTCGAGCTAGGCAATGAATGGAGGGGCAACAGCAGGTGATGGCTGGGACTGAAAGTTGCATCTCGGGTTAGGAAGGAAGAAAAGGGTGCCGCCCATGAGAAAAGAAAGAAGGAAGAGAAGAAAAATGGATTAGGGATTTGCTAAGAACTAAACGATATAGTTTGAAGATTAAGGACAAAAAAATTACAAAAACAAAAGAGGGCTTGGATCAGATCCATACTATGTTTTGACACAAAAGTTGGCAATTTATTTTGTTTTTGGGTTCATTGGATTTATGGTTATAGGTTTTAATATCAAAACTTAATTGAATATAATTTTTATACTTTTTAGTTTTTTTATTTGTAATTTGTTCATTTTTAATTCATAAATATAAAATATTTATAAATAAAAAGATATATTATTAATAACTAGATAAATGTAAAGTTGTTTGGAGTATAAAAAACTTTTATAATGATAAAAAATTATGAATATTATTTTTTATATAAATAAAAAAATCATAAAATTATTTTAAAAATTATTAAAAATTTTTTTATGATTATAATTATAATTATTATATTTTCTAATAAATTATGTAAAATTAAAAAAAATTCACGATAATAATAAACGTAATGATCATGGTAACAACAGTTATATTCGCAACTGCGATAAATGCGGGCTACTCCTTGGACTTTTGCCACTGGCTGTTTCATGTGTTGTTGTTGTTTGACTACTCGACGTGTTTAAATGAAACCCAACATGTTTTTTTGGACGCTATGTCCCCTCCTTATCCATCACGTAGCCTTTCTTTGCTGGTGAAGCTCGTAACCAGTCTACATATTGTTTTATCCTTCCCTTATTTCATGATTTGTTTCATTTGCATCATATTCAGATTCCCTGTGTCCCAACAGCCCATAATTATAACAGAAAGTTAGCAGCTGTTCATAAGCCAATCTTTGCCCTGATGTTCTCTTTACTTTCTACCATGTTCACCACTACGAGCCACCTTAAAGGTTTTTTTATGTTGATTTCCACCCTGACCCGCAACGATCTTCCCCATCCACTTCGGTTTTTGTTATCATTCGTTTTTTAAATACCCCAATCATATTGCCTATCTGTTCTGCCATCTTCCCATTCATCATCCCCAGCGGAAGGCTATGAATCCTTACCCAAAAAATGCGGTGTCAAAATTGTATTCATCCGTTTTCAGCAATCCATTGTAATCCTTCATTGTCGGAAAGTGTTTGTCAAAAGACCATGGGGAGCCATACATAACCCTCTCTTTATCGCTTGTCGTCACAAACTTGATTAGAAAGAGGTTTACGTCAAGATAGGAGACTGGCATCTCCGTCGACAATTCCCTATTATTCAGAATGTTCCAATCATTACTTCTTTGTTAAAAAGGAGATTGGTTAAAAGTTTCTCGACCATCCATTTGTTTTCATCTTCCTCATCCTCTTGTGATCGTCCCCCCTCTAGTTTGATCCTCGCTTTCTCGTCCTCCGTTAGGTTTAAAAACCTCTTTATTTCTTTCAATTCCTCAGCCATGTACCACTACTTTGGACTTTTCCAACACAACGAACTAAAAATACTAAAACTCCAGAGAAAACTTTGAGAATAACTTATGCTTTGAACCTTTAAAACTGAATGAAACTCATAACTCATCTCATAGAAACTCTAGCTTTGAAAAGACTATGAATTGAATTACGTTCCAATTCTCTTATTATTCTTCTAAGATTTGGTAAAAATTATATTAACTTCTTTGTTTTTTAGTCGTAAAAGTTATATTAATCTTCTTGAAGAATTAATTACTAAATTAATTTTAAAAGAAAAATAAATCTATTTTTGTTAATTATTAATTGTTTTTATTTTTTCTTTTACTCGACTTTTTTTACTATAAAATTATGAAATTTTAATTAATTTAAAAATTTTCTATTACTACAAATCAAATTAAAATTTATTTCATTTTATTCTAATTCAAGTACATATTAAACACTTTAATTTTTTTAATTCAGTTATTTTATATTAATTATAAAATGAATGTATTAAGTTGTCTCTATTTAAAATAAATTAATAATTCATTATGTTTTAAGATAAATCACAGAAAATATCCTGTAATTAAGCGATATCAAAAGCTATGTTTTATTGCAACATATAATTACAATATGTGCATAATTTAGTTCTTTAAAAAGTGTGTATTGATTTAATTAGTTTATTTCCTGTGCAATATAGGAATTATCTTTACTTATTTAAATGTGTGTAAACATAAAAATTAAAACTATTTAATCACTTAAATGTTTAAAAAATATATAAAATACATATAATATAATTAAAATATCAAATTATAATAGAATTAATGTTTTTAATTAAATAATTTGATAAAATTCAAAACATATGATAAAAAATACATATTTAAAAAAGAATAAAATATCAAAAAGAATAATAATGAAGTACAGCATCAAAATATTATTTTTTCAATTTATATCATATTTTTTGCAGGAGTTTTAATAATATCTTAATTTTTAGCATCTAAGGTTTGCTAAATTAATTTTTATTGTGTTCCTATAAAAACTAAAATTAATTAATTTTAAATTTAGAGTAAGTAATAGTATTAAATTTTAAACAATTAAAACATTGTCATCAAAAGGTTTGAGTTAAATTAGTGAAACTATTTACTTTTTGGTTTTTTTTTTAATATTAACTCTCCTTTACATAAAGTATCTCTTGAATATACGTTACTATTAATCTTACTTGAACTTGCATAAAAAATTTGTAATCATAAGTTCTACTTCAAAGATATATGAACCACCTATTAACTCTATATGATTCATTTTCTTTTCATAAAAGCTTATTGAACTATAAAATGAATTTAGTTGAATTATTTCCCTTACAATTTGGTTCTTCAACTACGACACATTGGCTTTTTGGAATTTCCAAATATCCCATCAAACTATGAAATCCCTAGATCTAAAGAATAAAAATAAAAAAAAAGGGTAATATTGTCAAGCATGAAACTTTAGAACTCCTAAAAATGACAAAGGCGCAACTTTGGATAATCACTCTATTTTGTATATGCGTTTTCCATTGAACACATATATTTTATTTTATAGGTTATAATTGTCCATTGTTCTCATATTCAAGGGTGTGAATCTATTACTGAGAAACTCGAAGCATATTTGACTATTTAAGTGAGTGCAAACGATGTTCTTGCTTGTATATATATATATTTTTTGGACAATCCATGGGTAGGTCATGTTTATGGTCAGGTAATTAAATTATATTATATGTAATGAATGAAAATTTTAAAATATATTGAAAAAAAATACTTCAAAAGAGCAATAAAATCGTTTTTAGAAAATTAAATTAAAAATGAAATTGTTTGTAATAATTAAATAAAAAAGGAAAGCAGATAATTTTTTTTACAATTTTCCTTTAATTAATATCTTGATTTTGGTACACGATAAGTATAGTTTGATGGATAAAAAAATGGCATATTATAATGCAAATAAGAATTATTGAAAAAACAATTGCAAAATCGTGTCAGTAATTATAAAATTTATTGAAAGGTATTATGTTAGCCAATGTAAAAAGCCTACTATAAAATCTCAATATTTATATCTTTAGCCTATGCAATAAAATATATTGATAAAATTTTTTTTTAAAATATATATCAAAGATTTAAAAAAGAATATCAATGTCATTACAAGGACGTAAAGCTATTTTGGATAAAGAACAAAATGAGTACCAAACAATAAAAAAGACAAAGTTAAAGGCAAAAAATCTATTATAAACACCTGCAAAAGGAAAAAAAAATGCTTATGTAAGTTTGCACTTTACAACATATGAAGAAGAGAAGGGTAGAGAAGACTTTAAATTTGTGATTGCAAAAGGGAATGTGTCTAGCTGATTGGTCTTTAAGTACATGATAAGAACTATTATTTACTCTTATATTATTCATATATGAATTGTTTGTGTCACTCTAAATTTGAGGAGCTTCTTTATTTGATAAACATCTTAAAATCTAAATATATAGCTTTTGTGTCAGTCTTTTTTTTTCACATAGGCAAACATTTTTAACTCTGATTGTTTACGTGAAAGCCTATTTTTTTGAAAAGCCATTTTTTTTTATAGTCAAATGGATTGTTCTTTATGATCAAATTTTGTAGTACAATTTTTAATAACGATCACATCATCATAAGGATGTAAGCTAAGCAATAATAAGCATATAGAAACCAAGGGAATTGATACCCAATCAAAAAGTTAAAATTGATTTGAGAGAATAAAATGATTAGTTGATTGATATTAAAGTTCTAAAATAAAAATAAAATCCAACAGCAGCATTTAAAAAAGAATATATGTATGTATATATATATACATACATACATACATACATATATATATATATGTATGTATGCCTCTATAACTTTTTACCTTGTAGATATGAAAAAGCTTACGTAAAGGTGGAAAAAGAGAGCATAGAAATAAATTTTATTTTGAGAGTTTTGTTAAATTATTTGTTTTATATATGTGATTTTTAGTATTTTTAAACTTAAAATTAATTAGATAATTAAAGATTATTATAAAATCTTTAAATATAAAACTACATTTGATATTTTAAATTTAAAAAGATATATTTAAATTATTAGGGAATCCATTTTAAAAGATAATATATCACTACATTTAAGATTTTTAGATTTTAAAAGACATATCAGAATTATTAAAAATTTACTTTAAAAAATAATATACCACTACATGTGATATTTTAAAATTTTAAAATACAATGTCTAGAATATTATATATATCTAATGATCTAGATAATATCATTGGACATATGAGGACACTTACCCATAAAAATTTTTTATTTTTATTATAAAATAGTAAAACTAATAACTCATTTTTCATCCATGCCAATATTTTGAAACTTAAATTCCATAAAATGCAGTGCTTATTTTTTAGGTATTAAAAAGAACTGGTGCTTTTTTTAAAGAGATTTTAAATAAAATTCGTCCTTACTTCTATAGTTAATGGAATTTAAGTAAGCACTGATTCTTAAAAAAATTCTCAAATTTTAAGTGAGCACCGTAAAAGAAGAATTTAAGTAAGCACCGAGTTTATATATAAAACATATTTTTACCTTCTATATATAAAGAATATGCAATATGATCAAATTTAATGATTATGATCTTTAAAATACTGTCGATAGTTATAAAGTCATGATCAATACGTAGAAAATTTTTTACTAATAGTTGAAAGTAGTTCAATAATGGGCAATTAAGCAATAGAACTAGATTTGGACAATGCCTATTAAAAACTATTAAAGTGGCAATACAATGTAACTCAAAGTAATTAAATCAAGAAAAAAAAAAAAAAGGAAACTAACCTAGAAAACAAAAACATGATGTATAATTGTGAATAAATTAAGACAAATCTGAATAAAAGTGGTAGTTAAATTGACCATTTTGATTCTTTTGTAATAAAAATAAAAAATAAAAATATTTTTTCTGTCAAAAAAAAAATAAAAGAACTTGTGACCGTGATCATTGTCATAGTAAAATTATCATTCAACTAACATTTGATTGATGACCCAAAAAAATAAAACTATCATTCCCTTTTGCAATTACAATTTAGTTCAGCATTATCTGCATCTTCAAAATCAAATACTGATAAAAACTTCTATTATTTCTTTCTCTCAATAAAATTCCTCTACTACTGTTATATGAGCCACTACCTTGTTACACCAACGACGCACCACATGGTCAAATAGTGGTAAACTCGTCAATAAACAACTTCTTTAACACGATAAGTTACCATTTCTAGTTACAAACTAAAGATACTTAACCACAACATAAAAATAAAAAAGATTGATCAAAACCTAGATGTATTAACATATGAAACATAAAAAGAAAAATATTATTCAAGTGAAAAACAATATATTACCTGAAACGGAACTAATTTTTTGTAAAGAAAAAGACCATGAAGATAGTTAATTACAATGTAGGGATGTGCATAGATTTCAAGTAAGAGCAAGAAATGTCATATATATAATTTTAAATTTAAAAAATAGATTTAAATATTTTTGAATTAAAAATAAATTTAAATTTAAATTAATATTTGTCATAGACCACACCTAAAGAGATCATATATAAAAAGGTTTTTGATTTTTTTATCATTTTGATTAGTATATAAATGGATTTAGATATATCTGGATAAAAATGCATTTAAATTCAAATCAATATTTGAATATTTAATATGATTTAATTTAAAATTTTCAAATATTTGATTATTTTGAATAATATTTAATTAATATTATCTTGTGTCATTCAAAAAAACTATTCATATTGATGTATATATGGTATCCATGTATGTTGTAATAATAAATAAATATATATATGAGATTAGGCTGACGCAAGGGATTTTTTTTTTTCTGCAAAAGAGCATACGAACTAACTTACAATTGGAAGCCTTAAGAGGCAGGACAATATTTAAATGATATATTTTAAAATTATCCAACCCAAAGTGTAATAAACCCAAAAAGCAGTAGCATTTACACTTTAGAGCACGCCTTGAAAGCCCTTTTCTATATATTTTCGGTTCTCCATACACACGTTTTTTAACTACAACGGTTTGTAGCTGCTGCTAAAAATTTTCTTTAAACTTGGTTAGAGCCTTGAGGGCAATTGTTTCCTCGACCCTGGTATAAATCCTCCTTGCTACTAACTGTGCTCTCTATGCGAAGGGTGGCATTTGAACTTATCATCTCGAGAACACAAAGTTAACATCTTGAAAGATATTTTATGTTGGAACAAAATCATATATATATATATATATATTCATCTTCTGCTGCCTAGAATTGTAACATGATAACGTGTCACATAAGCTCCACGTCAACTCATTTGCCTTCTACCTCTATCCCACGTCAGCTCCATCTCATCCTTTATTACGTATGTCAAGCTCATCCATTATCCCATTTCTCTTTTCTTCTAGCCATAGGCTTATCGTGCATTTATTTCTTTTTTTTTTTTCAATTAAAAACCATCTGAAGAGTTTTTAACTTTTGGGTGTAAAAATGAAGGATTCTTGGCTTTTGAAAAAAATAAGTAGAGGGGACGTTTTTGACTTCTTCAGCCATATCACCAGAGGTACCACATCAGCTACGTTAAACCCATCTTAAGCTTAATTTTCTGGAAGCCTGCAATGCATCTACATATTTGTTTAAAAAAAAAATCAACCCTTTAATCCTCTTAAATGCTTTCAATCCATCTGAACAGTCATTTGATTTCCTGCAATAATTCCAATCAGTTTGCAAATTTCTTTACCTCAGATTCAACGTATCTGAATATTAAATCAATAACCTTCGTAGGTTTGTAGTTGATTTCATCCAATTTCATTTATAAGCAATTTAGGTTACGTTTGGTAATGTTTTTGTTTTCAGTTTTATGTTTTTGTTTTGAAAATTTTACAAAATAAAATAGAAAAACTTTTTAGAGGAGTGTTTTGTTTTCAATTTTATAAAACCTGCAACAATATTTTCAAATGTTTTGAAAATTACAGGAAATAACAATTTGATGTTTCCTACAATTTCTAAAACATTTTCAAAACAAGTTTGGCCAAAAACACGGGATGAATAGTACATTTTAATGAGGTTTTGCCTTCGATTCTCGTAAATGACATTTATTTCATTTTCAGACTTTTTCTTTCTCTTTTGTTAAAGAAACTCGTACAATTTTTCTTGCTACATTGCCATTATTGCATCTTCTTCTTCACCACCTTCAAGCTCTCGTCTCAATCTACATTTTCAAATCCTCAAATCTCTTACCCAAACTCTTTGTTGCTGGTCATCCTATCATTGTTGGAAAACAAGTGGTTTTGAGCAATAAATTGGCAAGTGAGAAGTTGAGAAAACCACCGTGAAAGAATAAAGGAAGAAAAGAAATGAGAACAGAGGAGTGGAGAAAGCCATTAGACCAAACTTTAATTTTCTTTTACAATCCATTTTTTTTAGTCAAGCTAATTTCTCTTTTAAGCATTGTTCTTTAGGGATTTTGTTGTCTATCGGGTATGATCTTTATTTGCTTGCTCATTAAGCATTTTATTTTTTTAATTGTTATTTAATTGTATTTTATTTTATTTATAATATATAAAAAGTATTAGATTTGTGAACCTATAATTAATTAAATTCCGTATAAATTTAAATTTTAATTAGTTCTGAACTCTTAATTCCATTTTTATAATGCTTTATTTATATTTGAATTATCAATTTATTATTGTAAATAAAAAATTTTAATATATCAATTTTTTAAAGTGTTAAATATCAATAATATATAATTTTAATATATTATATCAAATGTTCCACATTATTAAATTATAGAATAAAAATAATTATTATATTTTAATTTTTCAAACTTGCTAAACATATTTTATGTTTTCAGTTTTTGTACTCTAACAACAACATAATTTAACCAAACATGTTTTTTGTTTTTAGAATTTTAAACAAAATAAAAAAAAAACAAAAATTTCAAAAACATAAAACATAAAACTAACAACAATACCAAACGACCCCTTAACTACTCTGTTATGGCTACGAATATGAACTCTTCCTTGAATCTTTTTTAATAGAGATTGTTTGTTTCAAATCTTGAAGGCTGTATATTTTGTCGAGCATATTTTGTCACAGTTAAACCATTTATTTTGCATGAATTATTGGTTGCTTAATGAAGTCATTATTAGATTGATCTCCTATGATTTGAAACTTCATTTATGTTTTGATCCCTAAATTAACTTATTTGTGTTCTTCAGCATTCAGATCTTGATTCCAATTTTTATGTCATCCACTGAAAGTTAATATATTAAAAGTCATGCTATTTTTATGCTAAATGCCTTTTGTTTTATCTTACAATTTCTTGAAAATTAGAATGGACACAAATTACAACTCCAAGCTAGGTAGAATAAGGCTTTTAGATTAAAGAAAATGAGACAAAAAAGAAAACAAGTAAAATAGCCTTTCATCATCTAATATGATGTCTAAAAGAGCAATATTCAGGATAGTACATTCAGTTCAAGTTAAAAGGAATAGCGATCATCCACAATTGCTTCAATTTGGGGTTATTGATAATCCCATATTTAATTCACCATTGAATAAAGGAATAGAACAACATAAAACAAATAGTCGAATCATTTAAATGAGAGAGCCTTACTTGAAACAGATATTACTTATGATATAAAGATACAAAAATAATTCATATTTCAATTAGTATACATTTTTCTTAAAACCTTTGTGGGGAATGAACCTAATAGAAATGCTCCTAAAGTAGAACACCTTGAACAAGAAAGACACCAACTTGTTACAAGTAAGTATGCAATAATCTTAAATCAAAAGCCTGTGTTTGTCAAAACAATATGACATTGTTATACAAAATAATAAATCTGATATTAATGCTAAACGCTTATTAACTTTAAAAAATTATCCCGAACCTTCAAACTACGGAGGCCCTAGATGTATGTGTCCATTTCTTATGTGGTACAAAGAAAGAGTCGACATAAATTAACAAACTGAAAATCCAACATTTTTCTATTTGTTGTAAAGAGCGTCATGCTCACCTACCAACGCTTAAGTTAACTCCTCATTTCCTAGATCATTTTTTTTTTAATTTTGAATTACACTATCAAGTTTCCTCATTAGAGACAAAATTAACATCTATAATTTTATGTTTCAATTTACTTCATTAGGTGCAAAGTTGACCATTTAATAAATATAAGACCAAGCTTATTTGTTTTTAGAATAAGTGGTCAAAACTATCATAGACTTAGTTTTTTAATCCCAACACATGGAAGTAGATCACAGTTTGCACAATTATACATTTATTGCAGGAACCATGAAATTAAAAATAAAAAATTCGCATTAAATTTTGATGAAAATCACAAAATGGTTTATGACAACTTAATTAAAGGTTTGCTAGAAATGTTAGATAAGCATAATGAAGTTGTTAAAGTTTCTATAATGGTTAGAGATAGAATAAATAGGTTTAAAAATACCTCATGTTTGGCTAAAATTATTAGGCCATAGGTTTGAATCAAGTTGAACTTACAATGCACCAATAGCCTCTGAGATTGCCAGATTAATAGTTGGAGACTTAGAAGAGTTAACCAACCAACATGATATTATCATCCAACATAAGATTGAAGGTTTTCAATGTATTAGTTACCTCCATCCTTTATACATGGCTCTATAGTATCCATTATTATTCTTATATAGTGAAGATGGATATAGAATTGATGTCAAGTATAGAGTCATTAGTGGAAAGAAATAAATCTAAAGACATTGTATACATATAACTATGTGATAACACTTTGTGTATCTAATTCAACAATAGCAAACACACCAAAAAAATTCTAGAACATCTTCAGGTTTAGGTGTTAATTAATATTCGATTGATTAGTTTGAGGTTATCAATAAAAAATATTTTTTTAAGTCATTTCTTTTCTTTTGTCCAAGTTGCTTCTCTTTTATCTAACTCACTTCTTTTTTTTCTTTGAGTTTCAAGAATATCCCCATTCATAGGTTTGAAATCTACATTTATGAATTAAAAGATTTGAATGGTCGACTATACAATCAGTTGTTAGAATCAATATGATTTCAAATCGTTCATTTGAAAAAATTGAAACCTTTCTTATTGAATGATTATATACTTCTAAAAGATCTGAAAGTCTTAATTAATGAAAGAACAATATCACCATTTTTGTTCAATAAGATACCAAAGTGGATGATTGACTCATTTCATATTAGAAATAATTGCAAAAAATCTTTTAATAACACGAATTTGTATTTCTCAATGATACCCCACAATCAAGACAATTAGATGAATCCTATGAAACCATTTCATAGAAGTTCATTCAAATGATACAATCCATGTTATCTGCTCTACCATTTATGATAACTTTTTTACTAGCTATGTTGACAACACATATCTCAAACAAAAAGCTATTGTTGCACCATATAATGAGACTATTGACACAATAAACAAGCATGTTTTGTCTCGGTTGCTTGAAGAATCGACAACTTATCTCAATTTTGATTCTGTATCTCTAGAATCTAGCAACACAACAAATGATGATTTATTATATCCATATGAATTCCTTAATTCATTAATCTTTCCCCGTATTCAAAAACATGAACTTACTTTGAAAAAAAGGTTCAATTATCATGATCATAGAAATATCAACTAGAGTTTAGGCCTTTGTAATGGAACTAGACTTATAATTACACAGCTAACTAGCAATGTTACTAAAAGTAGAATCACTAGTGGCAGCAACATAGGTAAAAAAGTTTTCATTCCAAGAATAATAATAATAACTAAAAAGCAAAAATGGCCATTTGTTTTCAAAAGAAAATAATTCTCTATTAGATTGGCATATGCTATGATTATCAATAAAAGTTAAGGGCAGACATCAGACTTTATTGGCCTATACTTACCTAAACCTATTTTAATAATGGATAGCTATATTTTGCACTTTCAAGAATGACTTCTTATAAAAGACTAAAAATTTTAATTGAACATGAAATGTAATGCAACAGAAATAAAACTTAAAATGTTGTCTATATTGAAATCTTTGAAGATTTGTTACAAGCATAAATGTAATTAGCTATCATATGAAAATTTTTTCCAAACAAAAAGTAGCTTATGATTCGTAAAAGTTTTGTTTATATGTAAATGATATCTTCAATCAATGTTAACCTCATGACTAAATAGCTATTTTTACAATCTAACTAATAAAAGTTCTTATAATTTTTTGTTTAACAGGTTTCTAGATAAAAGTGCAAAATAGAAAATAATTTTCATTTTAGTATACTAGCAACATAGGTATGTAAAGACACTATAAAATAATTACACTTCTTTTACATGGTCTTTCAATATATTGGTTTAAAGGCAGCATATGTATTGCTATTTTTTCAGTTAATAAATTTACTAAAATACATTTACTAATGCATATAACAAAGGTTATGAGAAGAATGGCACACCTCTTAATCTCTAAACTTAACAATAAGACCCAAAAATGTATGATTGAAATGAAAATACTTAGGATGTGGAAGTCAATTAACCTAAGATCAAACAATTTCATCATAAGCCCATAACTTCTTAGCAATTAATGAGCAAGTAAATTCTTAATTACTTTTTTTATCATATTCATGACCATATGTTCAATTGCTTCTTACTAAAATTAGATAAAAAAAAATGAAACAAAACATATCTATTGTTCGTACATTTTGAATAGCTTAAAAATATTTAACCTTAATGAATACTAAAGGATGTAAATTTATCTTACAATTACTATTACATAATAAAGCTTAGATATTGTAATATAGGTATGAACCACAATATTATATCCTATCATAACAAGAAAGTAAAAGAAATGAAAAACAGGTTAGGATTTAAATATAAAACTATTTCCTCCAACAAAGAAATCCAAATACATCCTGAATTAAATTTAGATTAGACTAAGTTTGAAACATAACAATATCTTAATCATTAGACATTTATTTTCAAGCAACAAAGTTGCATTATCAATTCAAATGCAACTAACGCACTATTGTAATGAATCGTTCCATTCTTAAATAGAATAATGCCATTCAAAGAATAATAAAACCAGCTGACATGCCAACATATGAAAAAACTCTTGAGGAAGATAAAGTTTTTCTGATCTCTAACTTTTACATTGGTCAAAGAAAGAAAATCTACAATGTGGTTTTCAATTCTTGCACAATAACTTTGGTTAAAACCATAAAGATAGTTAAATCAACCAAAGTATCTATTGCTTTCCCTACATACCATGACAACTTTGCTGAAATTAATAAGTTAAAAGCTAGAAATAAGAGGCATGAAATACTATTGGGTAATTTTTCAAAAACACAGAAAAAAGATACACTACTATTATTATATTCCAATTGATTCCAAATAAAACCATTTATTTTCCAAATACATATATAATTAGAATCTTGGTTAGCAGAGGGAAAGTTGGAAAAAAACCTTTGTTGAATACAAGAAAAAGTTGAAGAGAGGAACCTTCAAATCAAATCTCGAAGCACATGTCTTTAAAATGTTTTATTAACTTTAACATAGAATGTTCAATATTATTGATTGTGGCTTTTATTTGATAAGAATGATATCATTAAGGTGACAATTTGGGGAGAGTTTGCAAATCAATTTTTTAATGAACAACTTATAGGCAGTTAAGAAAGCCATATCATACTCTTTGCATCAATGACTGTAACAAAATTTATAAGTAAGTATGTTTTTTTACTATCTTTAACAAATTGAACTAAGACATTATCAAACTAATATTTTCACTCTAATCCCGATTAATATACACAATATGTAATACAGGCCAGATATCCATTTCAGCTTGCTCAGCTTCAAGAATCATAACTAATCCTAATATTGCAGAAGCACATGAATTAAAAAAACATGTTCATTACATATAAATAGAAATTATATACAATTTACAAATAAGTTCTTGCATTGTTTACAATACATCTAAAACAAAACGAACAGGTGCAATAGTCTAAAATATAAAGTCAAGCTTTTACAACTTAACATTGAACCTTGACTTTCACAAAAAAAAAAAAAACATAAAGACAATTGAAGAACTATTGCAATTAAAACCAACTGAAGCAATGGTATATTACTCTATCTCATTTTATAAAAAAAATTAAAATATATTTTCATTCAATAATGATATATCATTTGAAAATTTGTAGAACATAAAGTTTACATGTGAAACAATGACCCTTAACTTTAATGCAACCCAAGGTTAGTGTTATAATTCATGCAATAAGTGTACATGAAGTACTGGTATACCATGTCATGGTGAATTTTGGTGCAATCAACATGGTGAAAGAGTACCATCTCTCAGGTATGACAAACAAAAAAAAAACTATAACTTAAATGTTTTCAAATAACTAAATACAATTACACTGCGTTGACAATTTGCCTATAATGGTTGAAGATCATACTAAAATTACACAATTCATGTTCTTTGGTAATCCTGAAAAGATGTTGGTCCATAAAATAATGATAAGTCTAATAGCCATGGCAAATGAAAACCCTTTTACACTTTCTAAACCATTAAAAGAATTAGAGAACACAAAAAGAATTTTTCAGATTTTCTTCACAAGGCATGCCATTGAAAAATCAAAACCTCAATATTCCATCAACATTGTTTTCCAACTTAATGAAATCGAAACAAAAACATTCATTCTAATGTTGCCACCACCAAAGCCTTCACAAAATAAAGAGAAAGATGTCTTGCCTGAAAATATATTCGATTCAACTACAGATACTACCTTTCTAATTGATTTGTTTGATAATGAATCACCAGTTAAGAAACCAAGAACAAGGTACGCTACTATTAAACCATTTTATTTAAAAAAAAACTTTTGAATGCAATAATGTTCTTCATTGTTTTGTTAAATAAAGAAAGGCAGGGAACCTACCTTTAAATAAACATTACATGAAAAAGTAAGAGCAACATCTTACTTATATACTACCATTAAAAAATAATTTACATGACATGTTTAATACATTCAAACAAATTAATTTCAATTGTTTATAAAAATATTTTTTATTCATTTTTAGGAATAAGAATATCTTTACAGACATCAAACTGGTTTGCATACTTAAATACTTTATAAGAATATTAATTATGTAGATGATATTATAGACATTAATGTTTATGGCAATTACATTAAAAATCGTTAAATTTTACTATTTATGTTATCAAACAACTTTATTCTACGAAAATATATTCATACAATGTTTGCTAAATATGTTTATTTGATCTTTTTATATAAAGCTTTAACTATTACTGTTGATACAACATAAGATAACTATATACCATAGCAATGCACAGGTTTATGTACGAGTTTATATATATATTGTATTAAAAAATGCCAAAGATTGAATTTATTATTGAAATAAGAAATTTAATACTTTATGAACAAATCATGCAACTCGTTAGTTGGTTAAAACAAAATTTTCAATTTAATAATGAATCTACATTTCAATTTAAGGAAAGCACTACTTGAAAGCAACATTTATTTATACTAGAAATAAATTCGCGCGATGTTGTGAGTTTAATTTTTTATTAATTAAAATAAAATTTTAAGATTATTTAAAATAATTTGTAATTTTTATTATTTTGATATAAGTTTCAGAATTTACTATTCTCACAAGATATATTTAATAAAAAATAAAAATCCAAAACCAAAATTCATAAAAAGTAAAAAAGAACAAAAACAAAAATAACAAATAAAAAAATGGAAAAATGACCTCATAGATGATGCTATATGAACACTACCATTGAGTTTAAAATATTAATTTTTTAAGTCAAATTATCAAATAATAGTTTTATTAATATAATACATATATATAAATATAAAATTAAATTAATAATAAAATATATACTTTTATAAATACCCTGAAATGAGTTGGGACAAAAAACCCTAAATACATTTTTTACCCAATCTCATATCTTATAAAAAAAAACTTGATTCATCTTAAGTCTATCTCGATTTAAAAAAATTGTTTCCTATTGTCATAATGTCTAGATCTGAGAATTTATCGCTAGATATTGACTTGATGAGTCGCCACCAATCTTTTTTATTTAGGTGCGATTGGTCACCTAACTAAATCTGTTCATTTTAAAGAAGAATCCTAAGTTTGACTTAGGTATCTCTAAAAGATAAATTTAATGTTTGCGAAACCAGAACTAGGTCTGGGGGTACGGTTACATGTGAGAAAGGTTATAGCATCCTCGCAACGCCCATCGAAAGATGGTATCAGCTCAATTTCGTGTTATCCAATAAGCCTTATAAATTATTAAGTAATTAATTATTGGAAATTATCCTTAATTAACTTCAATGCTTTTGGCAGAAAATTAAAAATAATTTTTTCAACTTAAGAGTATACAAGAAAACTATTGTTTCTCTTGCAGAGGCTCCATCGTCGAATTATTTAACATTTAAAAATTTTTCAAAGAAAGAAAAAGACAAAAGGAATAATGATTCGATTTGATATAGATTTTTTTTGTGTTTTATTAGAAAAAAACTCATGCTTTTATACAAGAAAAATTGATACTTTCAATTTTTTCTTAATGCATTTTAAGGATTTCTTTTTTTATTTTTTTAAAATTTTATTTTTAAGAAAAATTGATACTTCCAACTTTTTTTTAAAATGCTTTTTTTTAAAATTTTATTTTCAAGAAAAATTGATACTTTCAACTTTTCCTTAAAACTATTTTTATTTTGAAATTTTTTGTTATTTTTTATTTTCAAGAAAAATTGATACTTTTAATTTTTTCTTAAAAATGTTTTTTTTTAATTTTATTTTTAAGAAAAATTGATACTTTCAACTTTTCTTCAAAAATATTTTTTAGAAGTTTTTATTTTAAAGAGATCAAAAAATTAAAGAATATTTAATTAAATGAATAAATGATTTCAATTTAATTCATAGATAAATTGGTAAAAAAAATAATAATCATATTAATAGATAAATAACAAAAAAAATAAAATAAAAAATAAAAAACCTTAGAACGGCTCAGCTCAGCATGATGGAAATGCGACTCGAGATAGAAGTAGCTGGACGACTTGATACGCGACTCAGCTTAACATTTCAATAACGATTAAGTGAAAAAAGGTAAACGGGTTGAAGCACTATGGGTCGGGTCAGATTTTAGGCGATGCGCGGATCTTGTCCACTTTCAACTACCCCAAAATGGCGTCATTTTCAAGTAGTATAAAAGGCAAAAAATTTTCTTTTTCGCTAAATGCTTCACCCCTTTCTTTGTCTTCCCTTCAGTTTTCTCTACGTCTCTCTCTAGACACGAAGAACATCAGTAGAATTCTCACTGATTTTTGGGTTTTATCGCTGGAAACTGGGCTTTTCATCGAAAAAGTCACCGAAAAACTTGAATTTAGTCAAAAAATTCAATGGAATCTAAAATTTTTTAGAAATTTTCTAGAAAAAAAATCACCAAAAATTCAAAAAATTTTCTAAAAAGCTTAAGACCAGTTCTACACCTTCTAAATACCTTTTTTTTTTTCTTTTCTTTCTGTTTGCTTTCTGTGTCTTATGATTTTTCTTTTTATTTCGTGTGTGTTCCTTTTTTGTATATGATCCACATGCTATTTATAGGGTTCAATCAGAAGAGTTTTTTATTGACCCTAATTCCCTCTTTGAATAGGATTACCAGAAAATAAATTGAATCCCACTTCAATTCTACCAGCCACAATTCACGACAAATTTTTATTTTCATTATCTTCTAGAATAAAAATTAAAAAATAATAATAAAAATAAAATTCAAAACAGATAACCAAAAAAATTTAAAAAGATAAAAAATAAAAATGAAAATAAAATAAGCTAATTTGCCCTATTTGGATCAGGTTAATTTGCCCAATTGATCCGAGCCTAGACCAAATTGGGTGTCCACACCTATCATATTGGAATGGTGAAAAACCATTAGATACAGATTTTTTAAACAAAATTAATTTAATAGAAAAAGATATAGAAACAAAAAAAAGGAAGAGATCAAAGAAAAAAGGAAAAATTTTGTTTATTTAGAACTATGTAGATATCCCAATTGAATTTAAAATATTAAATAATAACTTATTAATAAAAAATTACAAAAAATAAACAATAAAAAGGAAAGAATTAAAAAAGAAAAAAAAGAGCCTATGAAATGTTATGTCGACTTTCAAATTGAGTTTAAAATGTTAATATCTTAAATTAAGTAAAATAACAACTTTATTAATATAATATATATAAATATATAATAAATATATAATAAATATATACTTTTATATATATCAAGATATGGCTTAAGACAAAATATCCTGAATATACTTTTGTACCTACTTTTTATAAAAGAAAAAAAATAAACTCAATTTAACTCGATATTGATTTTTTACAAAAACACCCATATTATATCGAGACAGATAAAAATATATCGGATACTGATTATTTTGTCATCGTTATCAACTGACTTATTTTATTATAAAATTGATCTAATTAAAAAAACATAAAAACCAAAAAATAAAAAAAGAATAAACAAATGTGATGCTACGTAAATACTTCTATTGCTATTATTTTCTTATACAATTTATCTAATAAAAACAATAAATAAAAAAAATGCAAAAAATTTAGAAAAAAAACTAAAAAGAGAAAAAAATCATCCCCTATCAAATCAAGTTAGATCATAATCAATCAAATATGAGTTATTTTATCATCCATATTATAATTCAAATTTATATAATTGATGGATTGATTAAATCTTAATTATATATAAAATAATATTTTTATTAATTAAGATATTAAATAATAATTTTATTAGTATAATAATAAAAAATAAAACAAATAATTAAAATATAACTTTATATACACATACACACACTTGAGGCAAGATAAAATACCTTAAACCCATTAAGGCCTGATGCCAATTTAAAAAAAGAAAAAGAAAATGTCAATGTGAGTTCGAACTTTTTTAAAAAACCCGCACGTATGAGATCAAACCGTATGAAAATCTATTAGATATGAGTTATTTTATCATCTTTACATTCATTGATTTTTTTTGTAAAATTTATCTAGTTCAAAAAAAATCAAAAACTTTTTTAAAGAAACAAAAGAAATGACAAAAGAAAAAAAGTAAAAAAAATGAAGCCAAATAAAGATATCACATAGATTAAATTAAGTTATTAAATAATAATTTTATTAATCTAATATATATAATTAAATTTAAATAAATAATAAAATATATATTTATTTATATTCGGACAAGACGAAATAATTTTAACTCATATTCGAATTAAAATTCATCAAATGCATATTGTTTTGTCATATGTACCTTTATTAACTTTCAAAATTTTATTTACCAATTTATTTTGGTACACAATTTTGTCTAATTAAAAATAAAAAATAATAAGTGAAAAATAAAAAAAAATAAAGTGCCACATGTACACATTTATTGGATTTCTTTTTTAAAAAATCAAATTAAAAAATATATATATTTAAAAAATAGATAAAATGCAAAAAATAAAAATAAAAAAGATTTTCCCTGCGACACTAGAAATGACTAGCTTTTTATTGAAAATTTTATGTCATGGAACCTAAAAAAATGTAAAAGAAAGGACCAAGAAAAGGAAAAATATCAAATCTAGAGTAACGTTAATACTTCCAATAATATCTTTTTTTTTTAATTATCAAATAAAAAATAACAAAAAAGAATAAATATATTTTTAATAATAATATCAAATAGACCTATATTAAAATTTTTTAAAATATTCAAAATGTTTTTTAAATATAAAAAAATAAAAAATTTTAAAAACATAAAAATAATCAAATGACTTACAAGTAGCATATGAAATCAAGTGAGTATAACAAAAAATCAAAAAAAATTTATCAAATACGTAAAAAATGGAAATAAAAATTAAAAAAAGAAGAAAACGCATGGAATACCTTCGGTAACATCTGTATCCCACATAAAAATTTAAAACTTAAAAATTAGAAAAAGAAAAAAGGAAGAGAAAAAGATTAAATATTAAATATTAAAGTGGTTGCAATAAAAAATATATATTTTTGGCTAGGGAAATAAATCTTTAAAAAATCTATATTTTTTAAATAATTTTAAAAACCATTTATTAAATATAATAAAAAGTATAAAAAGCTAAAAACAAGATAAAAAAACAGAAAGAAAAGAAAAAACAAAAAATGACGTGACATCCAAAGCAGATCCTACATCTGCAAACTTTACATATAGGATACATACTACACGCATACCATACATACTACATGCCGGTATGCTTACACCTTCCCTCAAAACAAAATTGACACAAATTTTACCTTAGGAGAAAAGATTTTCAATACATAGTGTCACCCAGTTAATATCATCCACCAATCTAATCTTAAGTTCACTTAAAAAGGCAAAAAAACAATTTTTTTTTTTTTTTGTTTCATAGATGACTCCTATAGAAAACAAAGTGTGCATCTTATATCAGCTGTAAAAACTTGAGAACGGATGGGTTATACATGAAGTGAAGAAGCTAAAGGAGGAGTCAGATCAGACTGGTAAGCACAGAAATAATATCAAACTTGTTGAATGAAGACAATTGTGTAAATAAGCAATCAATTGGAGTGAAATGAACCTAACTTAAAACAATGCCAACCACAGCTAGGCACCATGCTTTGTTGTTGCTACCTGAACTTTGGTGGCTTAAGCTGCTGTTTTTTACTCATAAACCCTATCTTGACACGCCTTCTATTGGGTAGTTTTACTCCGCCTTGGCGCATAAACATCTGCCACCAATGTAATTGCTTCACCTTCCTATTTCTATGGCCGTGTTGGTCATTTCCTAGCCACCCAATCCGACCTTTGGAAGGCTTTGATTTCCTTGGATGCCGAAGGTGCTGCATTAATCCTTCCACTAGTGCATGAAAATGCCCTGCCTGATGCTTGACTGGCACATTACTCACCCTTGCTTTTCTTAATTTATCATGAACTTCATGTCTATTTCTGTGATGAAAAAGATTGCGCAAAGGCTTCCATGTGGATTTGGTTTGACAACCCCTGGAGTGATCACCACAGTCATCCTGATTATTACCGTGATGATGATGGTGATGGTGATGATGATGATGAAAAATTAGCCCTAGCTTGTTCTTAAACCTCCTTAGCCGTCCAAGCATTTGAACCTCGGCTTTCTCAGACTCAGAAGTTGTGGGACGGATTGGTTTGTGTGTTTTGGTAGGATACAATCCACCTGATTCACCAACATCTCTGTAATCACTGCTAGTTGATGAGCTATTTTCTTCATATACTCCACGAGCAAACCTCCTGGATATTGAAGCTGCACTGTCCTTACTAAGCAAAGAATAAGCCTCACTGTCACTGCTGCCAGTGCCAGAGGTGGTAGACTCGTCAGATTCTTGCTGATGCTGTAGAATCTTATTCCGCAAAATCCTTGCACGACATTTTTGTCCTGGTAGAGTCTGATATGCAAGGATTTTCTTATCAGTAATCGGCCTAACCGAAGCCTTGGATCCTGCTGACTGAGATGGTATTGGAGGTCTTAATTTTGCTATGATTGGTGTCGATTCTTTCCCCCCATTACTTGTTGGGATTGCATACGGCGTTTTCTCAGGCACAGGAGGCCTCTTGGTGATATCATCCTCGTTAATTGGAACCCTTAACCCGTGAACATAGGAACCAGTAGTTTGACTTTGTTTATGACTGCCTGCTTCTACCATGCCAATCACATTTCGATTACCTACCATTTTATTCAGCCTACTATTACTCCTTACAATATGCTTGCAAGTTTGACCTATCTCATTATGCTGAATCCTTCTCCTTTGGCTCATCATATCATCCAACAAGTCATTCTCACCTTGATCCAACACCCGATGACTCCCATTTGAGTCATCTTTCTTTCCAATTCTTTGGCACTCCAGCCTACTAAGCAGTAACTCATCCCTGTCTGATAAAGGCTCAAAAGCTTGGCTCAGTTCATTCTTTTTGATCAATTGCTCTTTTCCTTGTACAATAGGACACACGGATATAGGCATATTAGCCAAACCTTGTTGCACAGCTCCTTTGGTACCATCTGCCAACTTTGAACACAAACGCAAAGCAGAAATGTGGGATTGAATGTGCTCGACTAAGTTATCTACATCTTTGTAGAAATTATTTACTGCCTCCCCTTCTTTTTCATCCTGATTAGCAAGATTATCTCCAGAAGCTAAAGACCTCGAGGACCCAACAACTGAACCAACTACACTTGGAATAATTATACCTTGGAATCCACAAATACTGGTCTGCCTCATTGTTTCACTGCTTTTCACTACCTTCATATTTTTTTCATTTCTGAATAGTAATTTCCTTTCATCCCTGCTGGCTTCACAAAAATGTCCTAGAGGATCACATCGATAACCTTGTTGCTTCGAGTCTTTGCTCAAAATCCTGGCTGTGCGCTGCTGCTTCATACTGCTTTGCTCGTTGAACCCACAATTTTTCTTTCTATTTTCTGGTTTGTCTACGGAAGAGCTCAGTCTAGATTGCTGTGAGATAACTTCATGAGTTGTTAGCTTGTTAGGAGAATCTTCATCTTTCGGTGAACTATATGCATGGTGATTTGATTCTTTCATAAAGTTACAAATTACATCCGTAGCACCTTTTAACATATCTGGGGAAACACAAGGCTGAAACTCTGATACAGCCCTGCATTTTTCTGATTCAGAAGAACAGGATGTACTACAGACACCACATTCTGCAGCTGCTATTATCTGTGATACAAATTAATTGACAACCAAGATTACAATCATTGAGAAGGAGCTACTTCATTTTCTTGGATGAAACATAAACTGAATTATAGAGTGCTCATTGTTGAACAGCATATTGCAGTTGGAATCACAATAGTGGGAGCATCACTGTTCAATTATTTTGTTACTAATTATGAAAGAAAATGATTGGAAAATAACACCAAGTAGTAAACAACCTGACACAAGTCCACACATTGACAGACATGGTCTATGTACCTTTTTATGTGTCTCCAAAACCCTCTTTGTAGCACCATCTAGAAGAGTCTTTAATAAGAGCTTTGATCTTTCACCTAACTGCTTTCCATCAAAGGACAAATAAATGTACATAAAGATCAAGTATATCTTCCAAATTGCTACACTTCTAAGCAAATTTCTATTGCCTGAAAATAATGAAAAGACTCTTAAAATGGAAATGGACAGTCTACAATACCTCAGTCCTTCAAGAGAGAATTCTATTGTAAAAGTTTTCAAAATTCAACAACTAACTGAGAAGTTAAAATTTCTTGAGAGCAAAATAAGTGAAATTAGCAATTTACATAATCCTAATGTAAAAGATGGTAACCAAAAGGGTTAGGCTATTAGGTTAGAGCCCAAGAATAGGTTCATAATCTGTGAACCTCAAGTAGATCCAAAGATTTTAAACACGAGATTGTGAAATAATATTAAAATGATATGAAAAAATATATGAAAATAATACAGTTTAAAATTTTAGTAAAAACAGTTTACAAATTTGACAAAAATAAAAAAATATATATGTTTCATATTTTGGATGTTGGCACGAATTGTAACACAGCAATTTTGATACACATACTTGACAGGAAATAGATACAACACAAATACACAATTACCAGGTCTATCATCAAGCATAAGAACATTTTCAGTAACCATCACATTCACAGCTACTTAGATGAAAAAGGAAAAGAGATAAGGTTTCCAAGAGAATTACTAACAACCACATTGCATGCAACATCTCCACCGCATTGTAACAATCCATATAATTCTCTTAAAGCTTCAAGATAGGATCGTAAATCCTTCAGTTCCATCTCCCTTATGGAAACTCTGGGAAGAATTATCAAAACCCAAATTCAAAAACAAATTTAAAGTCCCACATCCTAATTTGTTGAAGCAATTTTCCTATCTTCAGGATCCCTTAAGACAGAGTTTCATAATTAGAGTTATTAATTTAAATAAGAAAAAGGGAATTCACCAACCTTAACGATTTTAGTAATTTTTTTAAAAATCTTTTTTGAATGTTTACTTCCAAGCAATGAAACATTAAATTCACCAAAAGCAATTAAAAAAATCAATAAAAATGATACTTACAGTGATATTCAAAGCAAAATAAGGGATTATGTGTGATAATCTGCAAATTCAACATGCAAATGGCAGAGAGCGAGGACATACTTTCAAAAAAACAGTTACTTGATTTGTTTTCCATATTATTAATTATAAAAAATACAAGCAACGGTTGACAGGCATACTTGTATGTATTAATAACCACGTAAAAAAAACATATACAAATGAAAACATATTTGCTCTTTTCACAAAATTTTTAATCCAATAAAAAATATATTTTATTTTTTTATTTTAAAAATAACATCACAAAACAATTAGGCTTTTTTTTTTAATGTTTCTTACAACATTATTCAAAAGCAGTCATTTTCAAATCAACTCTTAGTCTATTATTGTTGTATGTTTGATTTAATGACAGATGTATGTATCTTTTACTAAAAAAATGAATTAGAGATCTCTAAAAAAATTCGTTTTAATTCAACAAAATTATTTTTAAAACAAGATAAATAATACTCAATAAAAGCTCTCCTAGCCAACACTACGAATATATCACCCGTGTTAAAGTAGAATTAATCAATCATAATTTAAAATTATTAAAAATTTATTAAAATTTTATATGAAATTAATACTTATAAGTGGTGGATCTCACATAATTTTAAAGTGTGATTAAAAGTTTATAGTATTATAATAAAGAGAATTAGAGGTGAAAATCTCTCCAATAGATTAGTCACCTAATTTATCCTTTATTTATCAAAGAATAATGTCACATTTGACTTTTGGACTATACCAATTGTTACCTTTGCCGTCAACCACCATTGCATTGCACCGATTTGCTTCCAAAATTCCCTCAAATAATCTTCTTTACCTACTCTTTTTTTCTAAAGATTTTTATTTTCTCAATAAGCCTTCTTTTACATGAAAAACAAAAGAAGCTGAATCCTAAAAACTTAGATCTACCATTATAGCCACCTCCAATGGCCACCAAATTCTTAGCGAGTCTTCCCTTCGCCTTTCACTAGGTTCCCTCTGTTGAGATTTCTCAAAAACTATTATAGGCCTAATATCACAACTAGTTGAATTGGTCCAATGTCGGATCTTTTTAACGATTCAGTCCAGTCATATTAATCATTTTGAATGTTAGTTAATTGTTGTTAATTTCCGGGATCAGTTACAAGAGTGGGGATTAGTTATTACGTAGCTGAGCCAGCATCTATTGGAGTGTTTTAAAGGGATGTAGTGATTCCATATGCTTGTTCTAGAATTTTATAAGAAAAATATCTTTCTCTTTCTTTTCTTTATTCCTTTCTAAGCTCTCCAAGCTATTTGTGTGATTATCTTCTGTATTTCCGTTCTTGAACTTATCAAGTTGGTATTAGAGCCGTCGATTCTGCCATGGCTGAAAGTGTGACTGCAAGGATACAGAAGGATATGGGCCAGATACAGAACAAGGTTGAAAAGCTAGATGCTAAGTTGAGCAACACAGCATCGCAGCTAAGAGATGAGTTTGTTTTAGAGTTGGATTACAAGCTACAAGCTCGGTTGGAGAAAATTGGAGCTAACCTAAGGAAGATGGCTAAGGAGATGTTTTCTTAGTTTGATGGGCGATCCAAGTCAACTAAAGCAAGTAATAGTGGTGCGACCGTTGTTCCATGGCCAAACAGAAGGGTATCTTAGAGGCTAGCAGCATGAGTCGATCCTTCCTTGATAGTTTTGTTCTAGCGGAAGTTCACGCCAAATACTCCTAGGTAAAGTGTCCTCATTTTGATGAGGTTGACTTTAGGGGATGGTTGCTCAAGATTGAGCATTTGTTTAGGCAAATAGACCAAGGAATTTGATAAGATGAAAGTAGTGATGATGCATTTCGACAGCAAAGCTTTGCAGTGGCCTTAACGATTCATAAAAAGTAAGGGTAAGCTTTCTAAAGTTTCTTGGCACCATTAATAGGGATGGCATCGGGTCGGGTTCGGGGCGGGTTTTGCTCGCCGCGAACCCGACCGACTTTATGATTTAGCATACCCGAACCCGAACCGACCCAACCCGATTTTTTTAAAATACCCGAACCCGACCCGATCCGTCACTATATAAACCGTACCCGACCCAAAATTAATAAAATATTATTTTTTAAATATAAAATATTATTTTTTAATTATAAATATTTTAAAATATCATTATATAAATATATATATAAATAATTAAATAATTAATTAAAAAATAATTTTTTATATAATATCGGGTCGGGTTTTAGGCATACCCGACCCGACACCGATTATTCCCTAACTATACCCGATCCGATCCGACCCGAAAATCGAAATTCAAAAAAAAAAACCTGACCCCATAGGGTCTGGTTAGGCCGAAACCCGTTGGGGACGGGGTTGATTGCCATCCCTAGGCACCAATATATTACTGAAATGAGAATCAGATTTGATGAGAATGAATTTTCAAATCTATTGCTTGAGCCTGCTAGTTTAAAAAAAAAACTAATATTATTGAAGAATATTATGATGTTTTGAGTGCTTGTTGAATATGATGCAAATATCATATGAACATGCCCTGAGTATTTTCATTAGCAACCTTAATCTTGAGATTTCCAAATCAGTGAGGATGTTTTATCCAAAAACCATAACCTATGCCTATAATCTATCAAAACAAATGGAATCCCTTATTTTTAATATACCTCAAAAAAATTTTACTCCCTATAAAAATCCATGGACAATCCCACTCTAATAACTCATTTTCAAGCTCTACCAAATTAGCCACCCCAACCTTACTTCCTACACCAAAAACTTCATTAATTCCTTGCTCAAAATCCATCATTAAAGTATCCAGCCAATACTGATAAACCTTCAATGACCAAACTAGATTACAATCAACTTAAAGGTAACATATTACCCACTAAGGAAGAAATGGATGAGAGGAAAGAAAAGGCTATGCGTGTGGTGTGGTCAAGGATTCAAATAGCGGTCGGATAACGGTGTCGCGGCCGCTATTTCACGGTCGCGCCACTATTCGCCACCGTTATTAGAGAAAAAACGGGAGAGAATTTGAATCTCGTCTATAACAGATGAATCGCGATCGTGAATTACGGTATAACGGTGAATAGCGATAATAGCGGTCCGTTATTGCCGCTATTCCTATTTTCATTCAAAAATTCAAAAAAAAATCATTTGATTTTGTTTAAAAACTTAAAATAAAAACAACAAGAAAGAAAATAAACATCAATTTATAAATTCAGAAAAAAAAAAAAACCCACAAAACTTAAACTTTAAAAAAAATCAATTCTTTCTAGTTTAACTTCAATCCAAATCAAGTATATGCAATTTAAAGTAAACAATTAATTCAACACTCAAATTATCTTTTTTTTTAATTTTCAAATTTGTCATGATTTTGTGTGTTTGGGATTAGATTGGGCTATATTACATTGATAGAAGGAGGCAAGAGTTGTTGGAACTTAAAATAAGAGATAAGAGATGAGAGTGAAACTTAAGGTTTACAGAAGCAAGCAGATAGCACACACCAAATAAAAAGAGAACTGAGAGATGGAGATGAGGATGAAGGTTTGGAGAAAAAAATTATTGAATGCAAGGTGAAGGGATAAGAAGTTGTGTGGGTCTGTGCAATTTAGTCAAGAGACAAAAGAAGTAGACTTGAGGTTATTATTGTTGAAAATTGACCATAACATGGAAGCTGTCAAGTTTGATTTACTGTAAGTTCATAAAAAGTAATTTTTTTGACTCATAAATAATAATACTCTTACTTAATTTGTGAATACCTAATCACTTATTATTTGATTTATGCATAATATAGTTTGATAATAATTTGATGAGTACGGTAATTAAATAATTAAATATATTATTCGTTATGATTATTTATTTTTTATATATTTATTTATCTCTTTTTATTTTTTAATTATCATATAAATAATTTTTTAAATATGAATATTTTACTATAAATATTTTTTTTAAATAAATAAAACACATGATATGATATAAATTACTTTAAAAATCATAAAATAAGAGGTTTTATGATTAATAATTAAAATTATTATATTTTATAGCAAGTTGAGCAAAATTTAAAAAAATTCACGATCGCAATAGCCGCAATGACTGTGAAGGTCTCCGTTATATCCGTAACCGTGACAAACGCGATGCGATCAAAAACATGACCGTTACTGCAATTTAAATCCCTGGGTGTGGTGTTAAGTTCGTGCTAGGACATAAATGTATATTAGGTCTCAACTATATCAACTACTAAATGAGGAAAGGGTATCTTCAAATGAGGAACCAAAGGAGTTTTTAGACTATTTGGAGTCTATTAAAGAACATTTTATAGAAGGAGTCGATAGTTTAAATGGACCTACGATCTCATTACATGATTTAATTAGCACCACTGGTTCTCAAATGATGAGAATACATGGCAAGATTAAGAACCAGCTGCTAATTATCTTGGTAGATTCAAGAATATAACTTTCTAGATCAAACAATTGCAAAGAGATTAGCATGCAAGCAATTCTAGGTTGAAGGAATTAAAGTCACTATGGCTTATGGTGACAATCTGCTAGTCAAGCAGCTATGTAAAAGCATATCCTGGAAAGCTCAAAGCTTACTACAACGTACCGATTTCTTTGTTTTACCTTTAATGGGTGTGATATGGTGCTTAGCGCACAGTGGCTATAGACATTAGGGCCTATTGTGTGGGATCTTGCTAATCTCACTATGAAATTTAAAGTGAAGAGTGATAGCTATAGGCTCCAGGATTTAGAAAGAAGAAAGGTACAAGTTGCGACTAAGAAGCAATTGGCTAAGATCAACTTGGTTTGCATGTTTAATGATGCTCACAGGGGTACAAAAAGCACTAACACTGCTCCATCAGTCTGAAGTTCAGAAGGAAGGTCTACCAAAGGAGTTGCAAAGACTGTTATCTAAGTACTCAAACATTTGAGTCATTAAAGGGATTACCACCTGGAAGAGCTCACGACCATAAAATTCCCTCAAAAGATGAATATCAGGCTCTTACCATTCAGAAAAATGAGATTGAGAAACTTGTAGTAAAAATGAAGTATTCTGGCATTATTAAAGACAATATTAGTTCCTGTGCCTTTCTTGTGGTGCTGATCAAGAAGAAATATGGATCTTGGAGACTCTGTGTGGATTATTTTATAAGCAATTGAACAACATCACTATGAAAGACAAGTTTCCAAATCCTTTAGTAGAAGAGTTGCTGGATAACCTTACAAGTGCTTGTTGGTTCTCCAAGTTGAATATTCGATCAAGTTATCATCAAATCAGGATTGAAGAGTCTAATATATATATAAAACAGCTTTCCGGACACACTAGGGCCATTATGAATTTCTAATGATGCCTTTTAGCCTTACTAATGCCCCTATCAACTTTCAGAGTTTCATAAAGAGCATATTCAAGCCTTATCTTAAAAAATTTGTCAGTCTTCTTCAATAATATTCTAGTGTATCCAAACAGTTAGGAAAAACACTTGTTCTGTTTACAACAGGTGTTTGAGTTGCTGAAGAGGAATAATTATTTGTGAAATTTTCTAAATGTAAATTTAGGGCGGCTAGGGTGGAGTAGTCAAGGCACATTATTAGTAAGGCTGGTGTTTCTATGAATGAAATTAAGGTACATTGTGTATTGGATGGGCCAGTTCCAACTTGTATTAAGGAATTGAAGGGATTTTTGGGATTGACGGCTATTATAAGGATTTATCTGAGGATATGAAGAAAAATGCTTTTGCATAAAGTGAGCCAGTAACAAAGGCATTTGAAAAATTAAAACAGGTTATGATTTCTGCGCTGTACTAGCTTTACTTGATTTCAATTCAGTTTTTGTTATGGAATCTGATGCTTCTAACTTGAGTATTGGAGCTATTTTCAATCAGAGTGGGTCGACAAACAGCCTACCATAGTAGGGCACTATCTCATCGACATCAGCTATTGTCTATCTATGAAAAGGAAATGCTAGTAATCTTAAAAGCAGTAAAAAAAAATGGAGGACACCTACAAATTAAAAAATAAAAATAAAAATATTTTCTACAATCAATCACAGATTTAGATTCTTCTAGCGAAACTCTCCCTCAATATCAGAAGTTTTCTATTTTTGTTACTGTAAAGTGTAACGAGGTACTACAATTAATCACTCCGGCATCAATGGGAGGAAATAACGCCAAATCCATTTGAAAAAGGCTAATAAAGACAGGCCTGAATAAAGAAAAAAGACAAATGAATTCAAAAAAACAACTAATCTAAAATAGTAATATTCAAAATATAGTTTTGAATATAGACCAGCCGACCCATTTGATTTCACATCCATATGCTCCTACTTTATTTCCAATCATTGATGTTGAATCGTTATCATTTATCATAATCATTTTTTTATTTTTTTCATATAAAAACAATATTATATTATTGAAAAAATCTATGTAAATTTTGAAATTTTTTAATTTTTAAAATTATAAAATATATTATCTCATTATTTCATTAAAAAAAATAATACAATAACAATGAGATATTATTTCAAGTATATGATTTAGTATTCATTAATTTTACAAATTAAGTGGGTTTCATTTCATTCTTACTTTATTATTATTTTATCTTTTACTTATAAAAGAAGAAGATAAATGATGTGTTTAAACCAATAAACAAATCAAATTAGTAATCAACCGATCAATATATAATTTTAGATAAAACTTGAAGTTAGAGGTTAGAATGCATTTTTCTTACTATTAAGATAAAATTTCATTAATAAATAAATAATATTTTTAAATAGGTAAAAGTTAAAGATTAATTTATGTGATAATATATTTAAAAATATGTTATATTTTACATTTTAAGTGAATATTCTTATTAGTGGTCAACCTGTATTTAATAAAAAATTTATAATCATAAATATAATGTAATATTATATAAATATAAATATAGGATTTTAAAACAAAAAATTTAATCTTCTTTTAAAATTTTTATTAATTAATTTTAATAGAATTTATATAAGTAAATTGCATAAAAATTTACGTAAAACACCTATGATAAGCTAAGTTTTTGAAAAATTGAGTGAGTCAATTTACCCTACTATTTGTAAGTTGATATGCCACCGAAAACAATCATCATTGATATTGAAAAAACAAAAAATTTATTATAAAAAGGGTAAAATCCCTTTGGAAAAATGTGCACGTCTTTGTGCTGCTGCCATTCCCTGCATTTCTACTGACATTCGTCCCTCTTCTCGTCAGCTTGTTTGGGTTTGTTCTCCGCACCAAAACCACCAACTCTTTTTCTTGGCTATTTTATTTTTTATTTTGGCAGATGTGTTGGATACTTTTTGTTTGGTTCTGGCATACAATTAGAAAAAAAAAATAGGAATTTAATTCTTATCAACTTATTTTTCTTTGGTAATTGATTGGCGGTTTGATTTGGCATGTTTTTTGGATGGACATTTCTTTTTGCTATGAAATTTTATGTTATATTTTGGTGTGGTGGGTTTTATATTCCTAAAGATTATTAAAAATTAAGCTCTGATTATTTAAATTATTAAAAACTTTATTTAATATTATATTTTTAAAACTTTTCTTAAAATAATATTTAAATTATCTTTAATCAATGATTATTAATATCGATTATGATTTTTTTTTTGAAATTTATAATTTATGAATAGCTTCTTTTTTAGATAGTATTAATTAGAACAAACCTAGAAAACTAAAATATGCCAACACATTACTTTTTTTTTTTTAATTTCAAGATACAAATATAATAAAGTAATGCATAAATCACTAAATAATCAAATTAATTAATTAATTAATTAACTAAATAATCAAATACACACAATGATATTACTTTAATCAATAAAGATTAAATGTTATGTTAAAACATGGTTAAGTTGGATTTTCGCTGTTAGTATTTTTATTGATAGTCTATTTGTATTGTGAGGCTGTTGCATGTCTAGTCTTGAAAAGCGTAATTTTATTTTCTTAAAAAAAAAAAAAAAACTAAAATACAGTAAACTAGGAATATTTTTCGGTTAATAGAATATGATAGGATCAAACAAAGTAATTGGCGGGCATAATAATAGGCAGTTAGGCTTAGCTGTCACTTAAGATTTTTGTTGGTTTTGTATTTTGAGGTTGGCATTGCCATAAATATGAATGTGAAAAGGAGTATTTGGGAGGGTCTAATGTCCTCGTCTGCCTTTCTATAACCATCTCTTTCAGAGCAATGTATGGCGTAAAACTTGGGGGATTGCATTTGGGATTGGGCATGCCTGCTTGCACATCAGCTTTTGCAGTTTTTTTTTTTTTTTTATTAATGGCGTAAAACTTGGGGGATTGCATATGGGATTTGGCATGCCTGCTGGCACATCAGCTTTTGCAGTTTTTATTTTCTTTTTTAATAAAAAAAAACCATGTTTTAAGAACAAATTATAAGATTTTAACTCTCAAAATGATTATATGAATCAAGTAAAATTAAATTTGATAAAATTTTACATTTTTCTCGTGTAATTTATTACTATTACCCTTTCCAGTTATTTGTTAGCCTTTCCCACTTAAAAACACTTACTAGTACTAATCATTTACTGTTCACCTTTAATTTCTTTTTAAATACTTTATTAATAGTTTTAAGCACTAATTATAGCTAAAGAAATATTTCAGGTTTTGCTTAATGGAGGTTAGATTGTCATTGGGAGTGGATTCTAAGCAAAGACTTGTTTCAGATTAACCGAAAGAAAAATCCCTCAGTTCTTGCTCATCCAACAGTTCAAAAATATGGGTTAAACCAAGAATTGAATTGTGTTGGAATTGGACTTGAATATGGATAGGAGGAGTTGGCTATGGAGAAGAAAGTCTGCAGAGCAGAGTCCAGGTGAAACTGATAGTTCAGGAGGCTCCATTTCATCTCATTCTGAAAGATTCTCTGGTGAGCAGGTATATAATTTCTTTTTCTTTTTACTTTGTTTTTTTTATCATTGGCCATTCCTTTGGAAATAGAATTTCCTGCATTTTGTTGCCTTTACTTTAAAAAAAAAAATTTTCTTCAATTGTGCTTAAATATATCTCTTGTTTGTATTTTGATGGATTTATATGAAAATCTTTTTGGGTCATTTTTGTCGTTGTAAATTGAATGATACCGAACCTGGTTTAACCAAAAATAACTCAAATTTGTTGCTTGCCCCTATGGATGGCCCTGTAGGGTGCCTATTTCAAAGCTATCTTTCTGTATTTTCGTTTAGGCAATCAGCTTACTTTTTGTCGAAAAATTTTCCTGGACGTTCGCTTTTCTTAAGATAATTTCTACATTTTTGTTACTTGGATTCAACTCATGATATATATATATATATATTGCTACAATTTTGTATAGTATGTGCCAGGGAAATTTCACTCTTTATGTCTTTATGAGCATAGTTGTACTCAATTCTATATGAAGGCAATTTTTAAGAGCAACTAGACTGGAGCAATAGGGTTGCAAAAATATGCAGTTTTGATTGTCACTTGTCTTGGAGTTGGCATAAGTCTCAAGGAGAAAGGAGGAAGGAGTTTGGAGACTGAAAGATGGATAAGGATAGCTTATGTTGTTTTATTTACATTGAGTATCATTTAGTCATAATTTGAACAGAGCAGCTGTATTAAACTAATTGTGGAGAAGGATGCTGGCGCGTTTCTAGCTGCAGCCTAAGGCTCTAAATAAGCACCTCCATTTAGTTGTTTTTAAGCTTTTAGTGCCCATTGAAAACAAGAAATGATCAAATAACAAGGCTAAAACAATCTAGACAGCAATGTGGTCTAAGTAAGTTAATGCTGGGAACATTTAGTTTTTGGATACAAAGTTTGAACACTTTGCTTGTTCCTTGAGTTTCATTTGCTCCAGGATATAACTTGTGAGACATTGCTTCTGATTTATGTCGGAAAGAGTGATGAGCCCTAAGTCATTGAAGACTTTGAATGCTTGAGAAGCTGAAATGACTTGGTTTGGGCACACTAGAATGATTCCGGAATTCTTTATAAGCTTTGTAAAGCTAATTTAATACTCCTCACGTGTCTATTTGTCCTTTCTTAGTAAAAGAAATTTGCTATTGGATCTGTGAAGTCATAAGATCTGTCGATCACCTATACAGAGGAAAAGGGATTATAGATCACTCTGTTAGATCCTTGAAACTTTTTAGAAGGCTGTTTTTGAAATTTCCCCAGCCATAGATTATTATTTTTTATCTTTTCTTACACAAGCATGATCGACCAGAGTTTAGTTCCTTCTGAACTTCATGAAGGAAATGAATGATGGTTGAGGGGCATGCATTGAAGGTGAGCCAGAAAGTGCTCTCTGGATGATTCAGGCATGTGCTCATCTGTCACTGGTTTTATCTTATATTTTATAGTTTCTTTTATTTTCCAATAAATTCAAATGTCTTGGAGGTTATATATAGTTTATGTCTTCGTAATACGTTTTTTGATGACCTAGATAAGCTATACAAAAGGATCCTTGATTGTGGTCCTATGCTCTTGTCTTAAACTAATTTTCTTCTCAGATAATGATACTGGTGTGAGGCTGCTTTTATAGTTTTATGCTCCATTTGTATGTTTTTAGTTTCTGTTGGTTTGATCGGAGACAATATGATATTTCTTTGTTGTCAAAGGCTAGCGCCACCCATGGTTCTCAATTACAGGAAGTCACATCAAAAGCCGTACCCATTGATGTAGAAGTTAATGATAATGTGAGGTCTCTAACGGAGAAATTGTCTGCTGCTCTTATGAACATCAGTGCCAAAGAAGACTTGGTAAAGCAGCATGCTAAAGTTGCAGAAGAAGCTATCTCAGGTATCAATTTTGTCTTTTTGGCATTCAACCTAAAATGGAAATCCACAAGTGAAAAAATTTACTCAATATGAATGATGGTGCAAAAAATGGCCGCAAATTTATCTTTTATCTATTTATTGAAGAAGGTTAACCAATTAGCATTTTACCTTCTATTTCTTTTCATTGCCTATGATTTACTGATATACAGCTGAAAGGGGAATAAAAAGATAAAACTGGAGAAGACTAAAAGTCAGAAAAACTTTGTTCTTTGATACTTTTGAGGGATGAAATGTTTATAGAATAAATAACTTTCTGGTGATATATGCATGTTGTGTGGTCCACTAATGAGAAATAGTCTATTTTCGGTGGCATTTTGTTCTTGGAAGCTTAGGGCCTTATCTTTTGTTTATATTATTTTGTTCTGAAAATCTGCTACAACAATGAAGTTAATTGTTTGCTTTTTTTTTTTCTTTTTGAAATCCGAAATTAGGCTGGGAGAAAGCTGAAAAGGATGTTTTGGCTTTGAAGCAACAGCTTGATGCTGCCATTAAGAAAAATGCAGCACTTGAAGATCGAGTTGGTCATCTTGATGGGGCACTCAAGGAATGCGTCAGACAACTTAGACAAGCAAGGGAAGAGCAAGAGCGGAAAATCCATGAAGCTGTTGCCAAGAAATGTCATGAATTGGAATCTTCTAAGTCAGAGCTTGAAAGTCAGCTTCTGGACCTCAAGGCTCAACTTCAAACCACAAAAAGTGAGACTGCTGCCTCAGTTGATCCTGATCTTCATCTGAATCTCAAGGCATTTGAGAAAGAAAATTCAGCCCTCAAACTTAAGCTCCTTTCTCAAGCTGAGGAGCTAGAACTTAGGATTATTGAGAGGGACCTGAGCAACCAAGCAGCTGAAACTGTCAGCAAACAACATTTGGATAGCATAAAGAAGTTGGCTAAGCTTGAAGCTGAGTGCCGCAGGCTAAAAGCCATTGCTCGTAAAGCATCCCCTGCTAATGATCAGAAATCTTATGCTGCCTCCTCAATTTGTGTTGAATCTTTTACAGATAGTCAATCAGACAGTGGGGAGAGGCTACTTGCAGTTGAAAATGATATGCGCAAGATGAACGGGTTGGAGATGAATGAATATGAGACAAGCCGCTCAGATTCATGGGCATCTGCCCTAATTACAGAACTTGATCAATTTAGGAATGAGAAGGCTGTTGGAAGAAACATCATGGCCCCTTCAGTAGAATTCAATCTCATGGATGATTTTCTTGAAATGGAAAGGCTTGCAGCTTTGCCTGATACAGAAAATGGAAGTGGTTTTAATGAGGCTGGTCCTTTATCTGATCAAACCAGTGCAGTTGAAAACCCATTAAAGGCTGAACTTGAAACTTTTATTCAACGGATTGCTGAACTAGAGGAAAAGCTAGCAATGACTGAAGCAGAAAAGTTGGAATTGCAGATGGCTATCACTGAAACTCAAAAGCAGCTTAAAACATTGCAGAATCAACTAAGGGAAGCAGAGACAAAGTTGGAAGATGTGCAAACTAAATTAGCTCTTGCTGACAACTCAAAGCAAGCTGCAGAGATGGAAGTAAAGGTTGCAAACATGAATAGAGAAGTGGTGGAATCAAGACTTAGAGATGCTGAAATTGAAATAAAGACTTTAACGTCCAAAGTTACTTCTTTAGAAGAAGAGGTAGAAAAGGAGAAAGCATTATTTGCTGAAAGCATGAACAAGTGCAAAGAATTGGAGGATGAACTTTCAAAATTGAAATGTGAAGCCAAGCTCCGACATGAGGTAGAGCTCCAGCATGTGGCCAGTTATAATGAAGAGCTGAAGGTGCAGCAGGTCAGTTATGTAGTATGTTTATTTTAATTGTAGACATTGTTCAGAATGCATCGAAAGGAGAAACCAATATGCAAATGTTAATTCAAATGGAAACTGCATCACTTCAGTCTATTTTGTAAGTTGGCATGTTTCCATCCAGAATGTACTTCCATCTAGAAGAACAAGTACTAAGTGAGCACGGCAGCATGCATATTTTAGCATCCTGTTTGATGCAGGATGCACAATTGAATGCTTTAAAATGACTTTGGGATTCTGGAGGTTTAAAATTCTGCATGTTTTGACTTGAAAAACCTACTTGAGTTTTGCTATTTGTCATGTGGGTTTTATATACTGCCTTAATTTACTAAGCTTTGCATTACTTTTAGCTAAATTCCCCATTTGCGCTGACAATCAATTCTTATATGTGCAAAATGCCCTTTTAATTCTCCCAGAACCATGGACGTGCTCATTGAAGGAAATTTTTTTCATCTTTTATTTTTCTTTCTGTGGCTAGTCATTTGATTTGATTTTCCACTTTGTCAAAAATATCAAAACTTGCTTTTTCCAATAGAATCAAGACAACTAATTTCAAAATGCCAGTCAAATATTCATTGACGTCCTGTTTGAGAACATAATCTGCTGTTTATATTTGGTGAGTGTAAAACATTTCTGGGAATTATGAGAAACAAAGCACATTACCCTAATAGAAAATGCCAGTCAATGTACAACAACATTACAGTGTGTAAATTCCTGCTGGAGTACTGGAGAGTACCAACTTCAAGTAATGTTTTTGGTGTAGGCTACAAAATAAACTGACATGGGATGTGACATAGGGTTAATGAGGAGTACATTTTATTAATGCAAAAATTGTTCAAAGAGTAATTTCTTCCATGTATGAGATGATTGTCAATTGACATAATCATTTCGCAAGATTTTGGTTTGGTGGATGCAGTAAAATTAGATTTTTTTTTCTTCTATATATAACTGCATGTCTTGTTAGTTGTAATCTTATAAACATGTTATTGGTTATATACAGGACAAGGAGCTAGCAATTGCTGCCAGTAAACTTGCAGAGTGCCAGAAGACAATTGCTTCTCTCGGCCAGCAGTTGAAATCTCTTGCTACACTGGAAGATTTCCTGATTGACTCTGATAAGCCGCTGGAGCCTGTGGATGGAGGATTACTCTTTCCCAGAAACGGTGAGGAACAACTGAAACTAGGTTCTACTGATATGGATTTTTCAAAAAGAGGTTCTGAGTCTTCTAAAATAGTTGGTGAGTATGTTAAATATTCAGATAATGGCAATGATATGGAGTCAACATTACCACTTAAACCAGTCATTGGCTCAGACAAAACCCGAACTGGTTTCAAGAAAACTTTCCCACCAAGTAGAAGTGGGAAACAGGTTTGAGTATTTATTCTCAGTCATATTGTGATGAATGTAGCTGCTGTTGCAAAGATTGGAGCTGGCACTACAAGGAATGAAGCACGTAAGCTGGCTGGCCAGGGGTGCTGTGCCCTTGGCTGACCAAAGGCGCTATGCTAGAGAGCCAAAAGTAACAGATTCTAGAAGAAAGAAAAGGACAAACATAGCTGGCAAGACCGTTGGAATGAGGGTGACAGTTCAGAGGCGATATATTAGGAAGTTAGTTATAATTGTACTGAAGGTTGTTAATAGTCTTATGAATAAATCCTTGTAATTAGTGAATTGGCGTTTGGCCTATATATGGATCACGTTGTAAGGAATCTGGCATGAAATGAAACATTTGTTTTTAGACCAAAATCATCGACCTGAAAACTTAAGAATCAACAGGTGTATCTAAGTACATGATTGATTACTCCGGACGAAAAGAAATTATGGGAAGAAAATAGAGTATACAAACATAGCATTCTTTTCCATGCAATTTAAGTTTCATACTTCATTTCTAACTGAACTTTTGGCTCTAATTACTTTTTGGCTATCTCATGAATAAGAATCAAAATTTACAAGCTTTCAGTATCTGGAAGGATTGAATCTCAATGACTTGAGGAGCATATGATTGGAAACAATTCAAAGGTCTGAGGCACGAGTTGAAGCAATGTGGGAAATTTATAGGGATGCACATGTCACGGACCTAAAGAAGAGTCATGAATCTCACATCGAACATAATAGGAAGGTCCCTGGGGTATATAAGGGTTTACACCATCTCCGCCTTGTGAGGCGCTTTTGTAGGACAAAACCGTGAGGCCAGGAGGTCAGAGCGGATAATACCTCACAAGGGTGTGAACCGTGGCGAGAAGGCTGATCTGGGACGCCGGAAGGGTGAATGCCCGAGTCCCGAAGCCGCGCGGGTTCGGAGTTTGAGTCTCGATTCGTGACAGTGGTATCAGAACCAGCCCTATACCGTTCGATCCACGCCAAACGCCTCGAGGGAGGTAAGCAGGGTGGCCAACCTCCGCGACAAGGGCGTCACGAGGTTGGGTGCGGGAGAATGTCACGGACCTAAGGAAGAGTCTTAAATCCAACATCGAACATAATAGGAGGGTCCCTAGGGTATATAAGGGTTTACACCATCTCCGTATATAAGGGTTTACACCATCTCTGCCTTGTGAGGCACTTTTTGGAGGACAAAACCGTGAGGCCATGGGGGGCCAGAGCGGACAATACCTCACAAGGGTGTGAACCGTGGCAGGTAGGCTGATTCGGGACGTCGGAAGGGTGAATGTCCGAATCCCGAAGTCGCGCGGATTCGAAACTTAAGTTTCGACCCGTGACACATACACCTAGTTCAATTCTAGGATTTTATTAATCTCTTGTCAGGAACATGATTTGATTATAGCATCTTTTTGGAATATGATGACCATGGACGGTTATATCTTTGGAATCGGTCCCCTGAAAACATAGCTATTTCAACTGATTCAAAGTTAAATCCTACATGTTGAGCAGCCTCGTTAACCTCTCCCCCTTAGGCCCCAAAAAAAGAAAAAATCCTTACCTGAAATTATTTTTGAATCTAATCATCTTTTTATAATAACGCTATTATATTATCACTTTAAGATACCTTAGACAGCCAAGTGTGGTGCCTAACCTAGCCTTATTATCAGAACATCATTCAGGACAATTACTTTGTCAATAACCAAAAAGAAATATAGCGCAGTTGCTTTTCGTGGAGCAAGAGTCAACTCACTTACTTTTACTGTTTTATATAAAAATTTGAACACTATAGCCATACGAGGTTCTATGGTGTAGTGGTTAGCACTCTGGACTTTGAATCCAGCGACCTGGGTTCGACTCCCGGTAGGACCTGGCAAATTTTTCATTTTGTATGTTTTAATTTTTTATTATTCTCGGGAAAGAGAATTACATATAAAAATCAAATTTTGTTATTATTTTTAAAGAAACTTCAACTGTCAGAGTTGCTTTTCTTTTTTTTTTTTTATGATTATTTCATTTTTAACTTTGAAGCATTTATCTTGCTATTTACATAAAACCAATAACTTGATTTAATATAAATCTAGATTCACTCTTACATATGCTTATTTTTGAAATTGTCCTTTAGATTTTTGGACAACTTGACAAAAAATTTAATAATATGTATATTCATATCATATAAAACATTAAAAATTTATATATTCATAATATATTTTATACAAAAATTATACATCACCATTCATATAACTCAAATAACACTGTTATTTTGTTATTATTAAACCCATATACAAGTTTTATTAAAATTTTAAACCATGTCAATTTTTTTTATATCATATCCGTATCTTATTTTAAATAATTAAATCTATCTTCAACTAAAGCTACCATTTCCCTTTTATTATTAGATTGTAAATTGTAGTTTAATTTCCTAATTCTAAACTGAAGAAAAATTCATTCTTGGGATCCAACAAGTAGTTCTCCATATTTCAAGTGGAAACACACAAACTTATTTAGCATGTCATGTGGAACTTGTTTATCCTAACTCTTAATTATGTCTACAAAATTTAGGTCTAAGAACTATATTCAGGTAGCTTTCCACAGTCATTGCACCTTATAATATTAAGACGCAAAACCAAGTTCCACACGAACCTCAACTCCATCTCAACTACTTTTAACAGACACATCTGAACCTATTAAGTCTGTTTATTGATATGAATGACCTGATACAAACTTTCAGCAGCTAATGATTTATGACATATCTCAACGATGGCAACACCTCCTAACTCCTACAAAATTACACAAAAAATACTGTGTATCGCCATATGCCAAGGAAAGTCAGTTGTAGAAGGTCATTCAATTAGGAGAAGAAGCTATGAAAGCTCCTAATAATTTTGATGTCTGATTACCCCCACAAGAATCTTGTTGGCTCCTAGCCTGAGCTGCTCAATTCTTATGAAGTAGATCATAGAAAACCTTTGGCTTTCTATAGTCTGAGATGCACAAGACCTGAAACCAAAAAATGATTTACGTATCAGCCATAATTTATAAATAAGTTACCTCAAACACATAAAAAAAGATAAATTCCCAGATTCTACATTTTAGACCCAGAATTAGAAAATTTTTCTCTGGTGTTGGATAGCATCATTTCTATAATGCCTTGAATATGAAAACTCAAATTAGTCCAATTTATAATATATTTTTAAGAGTTTAAAAAAAAAAAAAGCCTGACACAGGAATCAGAGCTACAAGTATATATAAATTATCATACCATTTGTCATTTTCCCATTTTGAATTCAAAGTAGATGCCGGAATAAGGAGGGGAATAGAGGGGTGTAGGATGTGAAAGAAGAAACAAAAAGCAACTACATTCATAGAAGCGAGCGGCCTACCTGCATTGCAAATGCTATATGCATTAATGTGGCTTCTGACCATGGCTTCCCTATAAATTGAAGGCCAATTGGCAAACCTGCTTTGTCATAACCAACCTATCAAGCAGGCAAGGAGAATTGATATTAGTATAATTGTACTGTTTGAATGAAGGTAATAGCCACTAACTAACTAGCAACATAAAATTATATAGATGAGGAATAAGTTTGTACAGGAACAGTCACAGCGGGTAGTCCCAAAAAGTTTCCCGCTATCTGATATCGAATAAGGGCAACTGAAACCATGACAAAATGGTCAAATTCCATTATGCAATACCTTCCCTTTACTAACATGATTGAACTGATAAAAAGCATGAAGATTTAAACATAAATGCACACTGAAAAATCGAGTTAAAATTCATACCTCCATTTATGCTGTTAAGTTCACCAGTCTTTAGAGCATCCTCAAATATGGAGTATGCAGTCATACTGTTTTGACAAAAACTTACTAAACTTAGACATTGTAGGACTAGGTCTTGGAAAGGGAAGGTTAAGTAAAAGACTAAACGAGCCACTGACAATTTTATCATACAGCCTTGGGAAAAAAAAAAGCTACTTTTTCTGCTAAAATAGATGCAAGCTGTTGCAGTAAAAAAGAATATACCCTGTTGTTGGAGCAACTATGACATCTGCCTTGGCAAATATATTGTTATGAATCTGCATCTGGCGGTTCCTGCATATGAGTAGTCAAGCTAAATTATCATAGCAAGTTTGAGAATCTAAAATCATAACAGAATCCTCTAATTTCAAGCATGCCTACAGAGTACTGACCACTAATAAGTAGACTTTAGAAAATACTTTGTTAAATTTCACTTGTTACTTCTAGAAATGGTTTCTATTTTCACAAGTAAATAAACTTTGAGCTCCTGAGAAAATAGAAGCAAATGATGGAATTGAAAACAACAGTAGCATATCATTAACAATCATTTATTTTATAAGTGACAACATACAGAAAAGTAAATATTGGCTAAAGCTTACCTCATTTTCTGGGCCTTCATATACTCTTTGCTGTGGAAAGAACCACATACCCTAAGTGCTACTCTTACATCCCATCCTATTTCTGCAAAATCCCTATTTCAACATGTTTATATTGTCAGATATGAACTCTTAAATCGTGGACAAAATGAACATAAGACCATAATATGGGGATTGAAGTCTGGAAGATAACATACAGCTTTTCCAGATGAGAACTCAGTGAAGTGCTGCATTCAGAACCAATGGTCACATAATGTGCCAGGAACATCGCTTGTATATCTGGTATAGTAACCTCTACAGTCTTGTGAATAATATATCTTTGCAGATTAGTGAGCAATCACTAGTGTTTTGTGAATAATTTTGTTACAATCATCTTAAATTGAATTTATTGTATTTTATACCAATGCTTTTTATTTCTCAGAATGTTTACCCTCTAATTAGGTTCTACCAACAGTGAAGTTGATTGTTAAAATACTCTATATGCAACAAATTATAATATCAAAATATGGGTAGTTATTGCTTAAAAACAACATAAATTGCTAATACCTTCCACTTGTAATGCTGACAAAGCAAGTTCAGAGCATTGGAGCAGCATATTCTGATTTCATCGCTGCAATCATTGAACCACTAATTGAGCCAATTAGTGGTCCAAATATAGAATGACAGGAATTAGAAATCTCATCTTTTTAAGCTATAATTGATGATAAAACAGAACTTAAATTAATTGATAATAATTAAATCACTGACCTCTCCATATTTAGCAAACTTGATGTTTGATATTGGATTTGTTGAGTTCAGCAGCGGAAAATGCACTTTGGGCTGGAAGGTATCCAGGTGCCAAATAAAAAAAATAAAAAAGCAAAAGTTGTCCAACTTAGATTGGCTCACAAAAATACTCTATGATTCAACAGTGAAGAAAAGATAAAGCAAGGCCATTATTAGGAACCAAGCCAACAAAGGTTATTCCTACCTTCCTAGATGTGGGAAAGCCCATGGTTCCAGCTGCATTATTTAATTAATTTGTTATTTTAGGAAATCTGTAAATATTTATATTCTGATTTGTATTTTTAGAATTAAGGATAGACAATCCCTCAATCATACAAATCAGTTTTAGGCAGATTTAGTTTCCTATCATCTCTCAACAGCAGCTGTATGTAGGCCTTAGGGCTTGTATCATTCAAGTAAGTTTTTTCTTCAACACAATACTTTGATTTTACACATGGTATCAAAACCTTAGGCTCTTCTTGGGAATCAAAAATTTTTTTTCAGCCTTCTTAGCAGTTTTTCTCCCCCAGCCTTTATTGCCAAAATTAGTTTCTGTTTATCTCTTCATCCTTATGTTCATCCTTAATTCTTGTTTTAGTCCCAAGAAAAATAACCATGTCAGAGATAATAGAGGCTACCATTACCACCCATTTCAAGGAGGTAATAACTGGTCAAACCACAGGAGAATTTGATCAAGTCAAAGTTCAAATTTCGGAAAAAAAGGATCCGCCCTCTTTGAATGAGGCTATCTCCATGGCTAGAGCAAAAAAGAGCAGAGGGAGCATGATGCTTTAAAACCTGAATGAGGAAGGATCCGCTATGGTATCTAATGGAGGAACAACCGAAGTCTGAAACTGGAACAGCCACCAATTAGTGAGAAAGGGAGAGTTGATTTGCCTAAAACTTCAATCCATGACAAGTTGACAACAGGGACAATCATGACAATCTTTGGTGCACTTGCTGAAAATTAAACGGAAAACCTCCAACTTCAAGTAGAGAATGGGGTTATAAAGGAGGACATCCAAGAAATCAAAGACAAGTTCACATGACTACAACACAGCCAAGCAAGAAGAAGTCTCAGAAACAAGGAGAGTTTGACAAAGAAAAGATTGAGAAATTGAGAAACCTATTAGGAACCATAGAAAATCCTATTGGTGCCTACTCCTTGGCACTTAGCTAAGTTCTTTGGTTCTCAAGGATTAAATGTCTAAGATAAGTCTATTATGAATTCTTGGATCAATGACTCAAGAGCTACATACCAGATCACACACTCCTCACAAAAGTTTAGTACATATACCTTGTGTCCTAATAATTGAAAATTTGTTGTTGCAGATGGTTTACTTACCACAATGGCAGGTTCAGGAGTTCAAATTAATCCCCCATTTGTTCTTAAAAATGTTCTTCATGTTCCTAGATTGTCCACTAATCTTGTGTCCATTCTTCAAAGGGAGACTTCATTCGTGGAAAATAAGAATAAAGACTTCTTTTTGCTTGTCCTCCCCTTCACCATATAAACCCACTACTTCTTCTGAGTCTAAGTCAAACACTAAATCTGTGTCTCTATCTCATCACAATCTAGAAATTTGTTCTCCCATTCCCATTTCAAACAAAAAACTGTGACTAAGGATAGGACTGTACTTGATTCTATTAGGAACTTACAAGTTACTCAAGGAGAAAAGTTCTTGGTCCCTAACTAATGCAAGTCTAAGAACCTAATCCTAACTATGGAAACGAGGTAACTACATTTTTCAACTCTATTCCTAAAAAGGGCATGAATCTCTTAAATCTAAAAGTAGTGCTCATGATTTGCCTATTGACACTAGAAAAGGAACCAAAGAATGTACTAAACATCTACCATACCCAATCTCTCATTTTGTGTCATTTGAAACATTCTCATCATCCCACAAAATTTTTCTTGAAAGCATAAACACTATTTCTATTCCAATTACATTATCCAAGACATTATCCAATGAGAAATGGAGGCAAGCTATGAAAATATAAATGTAAGCCTTAGAAAACAATAAGGCATGAGAATTAGTAGTTTCGTAGAAAACAATAAACAAAAAGTCCAGTTGGGTGTAAATGGCTTTTCATTGTAAAGTACAAGGTAGATGGTAATCTTGAGAGGTATACAGCTAGTTTGGTGGCTAAGAGCTACACTTAAACTTATGGAGTAGATTATAAAGAAACTTTTGCACCAGTTGCCAAGATAAATACAATTAGGATTTTGTTATCTTTAGCTGCAAATTACAACTGGCATCTTCAACAATTTTATGTGAAGAATAGACTTGGCGATTCATATATTCATATTGTATAAAATATTGAAATTCATGTATTCATGCCGTGTTTTACATGAAAATTGCGTGTCATAATTCATGTTAACACGAAAACATGAAACATTTTTTTTTTTGGTTAAACCCATATATAGTTATTGCTAAAATTTTAAACCATGTCACATTCATGTCCTTTATTTGTATCGTGTTCATGTTGTGTCACCATATTGTCTTTTAGATTGCCAAGTCCAGTGAAGAATAGTTTTTTCCATGGAGATTTGGAAAATGAGATATATGTAAAGGTTCCACCAAGATTTGGGGGTAATCTAGAAGCAAACAAGGTATGCAAGACCTTATATGCCAAAAGTAGTGCTAGCAACAGGATATAAGCAATCAAGGAGATCACACACTATTAATCAAGCACTCAAATTCAAGCAAAATCACAATTCTTTAGGTGTATGTTGATAATATTATTGTAATAGAAGATTATGTGAAAAAAAGAAGCCCTAAAACAATGTTTAGCAAGAGATTTAAGATAAAAGAGCTAGGGAGTTTGAAGTACTTTCTAGGGTTTGAGGTTGCTCGCTCACAAGTCATGACAGGGTATTTTTCTCTCACAACAAAAGTATGTTATGGATCTTTCACATACAAGACCAAATATAATGCATGCTATGAGTATGACAAGCCAATTTATGTATAGTCCTATAGAAATGCACCTACAGGCTATCTACTGTATACTACACTACCTGAAGGCCAATCTTTGAGAGGAATCTTGTTCAAAAGAAATACAGGGCTCGTACTGGAAGCATATACAGAAGCTGATTACACAAGTTCAATGATTGACAAAAGGTTTACCTCCGGGCTACCACACTTTCCTAGGTGGGAATCTTGGGACTTGGAAAAGTAATAAATAGAAGGTGATGACAAAATCAAGTGCTAAAGTAGAGTTTAGAGCTATAGCATAAGGAAACTATGAGTTACTATGGTTAAAGATCATTCTAGAAGACCTGAAGATTAAGCGGGACAAGCCAATGAGATTCTATTATAATAACATATCTACATACAACATTGCACACAACCTTGTCTAACATGACAAAATTGTAGATACCCCATTTTATCCGAAAATTTTTTCAGGTTTCAAATTTTGATTTAATTGCAATTGGATCTTAATACAAAAATGAATTTTAGGCCTAAGGATTAAAAGCCCAAAAATTCCAATTTTGATTTTTAATTTTAATTTTAATTTTTGATTTTAATATGTTGGTCAAAAAGTCAAAAAAAAAAAAAACCAGGAAACCAGAAAAGAAAATGTGTGATTTTGCAGGGAAAAAATCTTGGATTCAATTCAACTCTTTGATTTTATCCTAGATTTTAACTTTAATGGTTAAATAATTTTTACAATACGAGGACATCAATCTAACGCAAAAAGGAAAGAGCATTCAAAGAAATCTAGAATTGAATCTTGAAAGATTTGATTCTTTAATAATTTCCCACAAACTTTGGGATTTAAGTCTCTATAAAAGGAATTCATGAGCAGCTCAATTGGGGGAGGTCTCACAACAATTCATTTTAAAATCAAAAAGAGGTCATTGAAAAAAGAGAATTTGGGCAAAGTTTTGAATCCAACAAAGAAACAATCAAGCAAAAAATTTGCAAGAAGATTCGGTTGGAGTTTTTAGAAGGAAAGCTAAGATTTATAATAAGAAGCATAAGTTTTTGAAAGCTGAAAAGTTGTTTGAAATCCGTAATCCATTGAGGTAAAGTTTGCTTTCTTTTTCTTTTTATTTTTCTATAACTTTTATAATATTTAATTGTTTATTTTTATTTTTATATTTATTGCATGGAATTTATTTTTGCATGAATTTGCATGACTAATATTATATTTGTATGATTAATATTATATTTGTATGATAATTTATTATGACTAATATATTTGCATGAATTTAATTTGCTTGCATAATTTACTTAATTGCATGATTTATTAATTCAATTGCATGATTATTAATATATTTATTTGAACGACTACCTAATATATTTATGTGTAATTCCATAATTTATTAATTTAATTGCATGATTATTGATATGTTTATTTGCACATGATTACTAATATATTATTTGTATGATTACCTAATATATTTGTGTGTGATTGCATGTTATTAATATATTTATTTGCATGATTATTAATATATTTATTTGTGTGATTTATAAATATATTTGCATAGTCATTAATATATTTATTTGTGATTTATTTGCATGGTAATTATATTATTGCATTATAATTAATATATTTGTATGATATTTTGCCATGATTTTGGTATGATTGCATGACTATTTTTGCATAAATTTTTTGCATGACTTATTGCATGATATTTTTGGTATGATTCATTATATATTTGCATGATTGCATGATTTGATTATGATATTTTTTATAGAAATTTTGTATGACCATGTGTAAATAAATAAAAACAATTGGAATTAATTTATTTGCATGATAAAAATCATCTTTGATTAAAGCTTAGGTAAGATAAGATATAATTAATGCGGTACCAATTTTGGACGTAAAGGGGTGTATTACCTTCCTTGCACGTACTCAACTCCCAAACCTTAGTTCTATTGAAGTGGACCAGAACTATTTTTTTTAGGGATCCTTCGTTTAGGCTTAGAATATAGATTCATATAGATGGCCAAACACTCCTAAATAAAAAATATTGGTCGTAACTCCATAGTTTTTGTGTGTAATGGATAGGTTATCAAACATAAACATTATGACAAAGACAGAACACATTGAAGTAGGGAGGCAATTCATAAAGGAGAAACTAAATAGTTGGTTAATTTAACACCGTTATGTCTCAACTAAGTGTCAACTAGCAAATGCGTTGACTAAAGGTCTCAATAATGCAACATTTCAATAAATTATTTCCAAGCTAGGAATGGAAAACAACCTTTCACCAGCTTGAGGGGGAGTGAGGGAAAACAGACCATTCCCATTGTTTAATTAATTTGTTATTGAAGGAAACATGTAAATATAAGTACTCATACAATTAACGATAGACAATCCCTCAATCATAAGTAGATTTAGTTTCCTATTTTATCTTAACAACAGTTTTACATAGTCCTTAGGGCTTTTATTATTCAAGTTTTTTCTTCAATACAATACTCTGATTTTCCACACTAGAGCTTCAAGTCATTAAATAAAGGATGATCTGATAAAGTCGATCATCCTTCAGCATTTTATGATAGTTTCCTTATTTCTTGCATAAAGGGGAAAAAAAGGTAAAAAACAAAATGCTTTGTTTCTACTATTTCTGTGAACTCAACCAAAGAATTTATTCTCTAGTTTTCAATTTCGAAAATGTTATCTACTCTTAATATCAAAATTAGAAAAAAAAAAAAAAAAAAGAAGGAAAATATGCTTGTATTAAAAACTGGTTTGGTACAAAAATTGATATCATAATCAGCTTTCTCTTAAAAGGGAGATGATGTGCATTTAAAAATAAATAAATACCTGACATTTTTAGTGATCCTACAAAACTGGTACTTACAGGTAAAGTGGCTGGCTCATGTGATGGAAGCTGGCCACTAATAGCAGCATAACTGAAACCAGAAAACGAATCTGAGTCATACCTACAACTAACAAAGAAACCTATAAAAGTCAAGGAAATGGATTGATAAAATGCAGAGAATGATTACACGATAAATGCATCCTCTGAGGTGCCTGCTAGTATTCCAACCATCCCCAGTGTCCAGTTCAGAGGAAGAACACTGGAAACAGAAAATATATTTTCAGGTATCGTCTGAATTTTAGGTATAATGAAACTTATAGAATTATTTTACCTAAATGAGTTCTCACCCTGCATGGGGTATGCACCCAAAAGTTGGTTTGAACCCAACAACACCACAAAGGGAAGCAGGCATCCGCACAGATCCTACACAGAAACCATTGATGAAGTACATTGCTCCTTTAAACTTATTCACATGCTACAATGTTGTACAGAATCAGCCAGCAATTTTTTTTCTTTTTTCTTTTGAAATATTAATGAACATACAATTTCTTAGAGAGTGATAAATAAAGACGCTTGTGCATATCTTCTCAACATATAGGAATGAAATAATTGTTCCTCCCAGTAGGCTTTTGTAATATTGATGAAGTACACCTGTGACATGTCTCAGGCTGAATAGCATCACCCAAAAACATGATGAATCCCACATGCTTCTTCCATGTTGGAGGTAGCAATGCTATCCATCTTAGTATTATTCATGCACTAACTTATAATGAAAATTTTAGTCAAAAAAATAATACTATCTATTTAAACTTCCTTCTGAAGTTATCCTAATGCTAAATATGATTTAGTCAGAACATTGTACTTAGTTTTTTCAACAACATTTGGTGGTTTTTTCAGTGAAGGTTGACAAATTTTACCTCCCCCATCCACACCAAGGGCAACGGGGCATAATCCTGCAGATACTACTGCAGCAGATCCACTAGAAGAACCGCCAGTGATTTTGTTGGGATCATAGGGATTTCTAACAGTCCTGCAGCAATCACAAAATGAACACACTAACATCTTTAATGTTTTTTAATGGAAAGAACTTAGACAAGATAAAGGAGAGTTTGTGTTATTTAGTGAAGTTGGTTGCCTGTAAATTAATTCATAATTAAGACTTTATATGGATAAAATGGAAAATAAATTCAAGCAGAATATCATTGTATTTAAACATGGCATTTTTGGTTTATGGAAGGGAAAGACAACAGCAAATTCTCACCCATAGTGGGGATTTATCCCACTTACTCCAGCTCCAAGCTCATGCATATTAGTCTTTCCAACAATTATGGCACCACAGGCTCTGAGGCGCATAACACAGCATGCATCACCTGTGCAAGGTCTAAACTTGGGCAGCCACTTTGTACCTCCTAGAAGAATCAAAAGCAAGATAGGGGCAAAGAATACTAGCAAGAAAAGAAAATTGATGTGCATAAAAAATATGGCAAGTGGAGAACTTAGGAGACCTGTAGTTGGATAAGGAGAACAATCTATTTCATCCTTGATAGCAATCGGGACTCCATCTAGAGCAGATATTGGATGCCCTGGAGAAGAGAACAATGAGATCTGTACAAGTGTCTAGACGATATTGACAAAAGGATGTTATCAATCAAAAGGATTCTACGTAAAAATGGAAGTCCATGTTTGCTAACTTTGGAAATCAACTGTTAACTTGTTTTCACTTAGATCGTGGCCTAGGATTTAGAAAATGGAGCATCATGGAGAATTCTTATGTCCTTATGGTTCAGGAGAATGGCTGAGACAGTACAAAAGCACATTAGAATGTGTAAATTGTGATTTAATTACACTAAAAAAGTTACCTCTTTCATACCGAAGAGTTGACTCCGTCGCTTGCCTTAGGATATCTTCAGCATCATAGTTAATGAAGAAGGACATTAGCAAAGGAGGACTGGAAGATTCACACACCGCATCTATAAACTGTTCTGCAACCTGAAAAATTGAAATTTGATTTCCATGCCATGGTAAACTAAAAATTATGGATACAAACTAGTTAAAACGTCTCAAAATTCATTCTTCAGGTGAAAATGTAAGCACACATAATAAATGGGAAATCAGCAATATGCCATAAACTAAATAGACAAGAATGATACCCTCTTTGGAGTTATTTCTCCAGAACTGTAGGCTCTTGAATAATCCGCTATTGTCCAGCGTCGGAAGCAACTGGATTTTAAATCATCTAGTGACTTCTCCAAGGTTACAGGAAGGCATTTTATTGCCTGTTGAACTCGTTCTGGTGGAGATGCATCAGAGTCAATTTGTTTGACTTCTTGTTCATTAAGGTCTGTGTTAATGCAATCAAATTAGACAAAAGACAAGAAGTACCTATTCGAAAGGATAATGCATTTTGATTTCTTGACATGAAGGTGTGAGCTATGTTTAAATGATTTAAGCAGAAGCTTAAAAAACTACTAGCAAAAAAGCAGCAGAAATATACATGACCTATCCCATTCTCAAAACACATCCCCTAAGCAAGATGCACATTTCTTTTCCCCAGTTATTGAGACCTACCTCTACCTGCAATTATGTAGCCCAAGCACTTGACAATGTTATGAACATTCTTAAGCTTGTCTCTCACAGTTCACTCAATGAAGCATTACAAGTTCATCAAACACCTTTGGCACATAAGAAACTTCCAGCATCTAGAATCCAATTGGATGTAATATAAAAAGATAGTATCCTACATTTCTTCCATGTTGGTTTCTCATATTTGGAGGAATTAGGATATAGACTAGTGGCCTCAAGCCTTTGCAAATGAAAGTGATAGAAATTTCATAGATATTTTAATGGCAGCAAATATTAAGATGCAATGTTTATCTAGTTTTAAAATGCTTCCGTAACCTGTTATGTACCCAAAAAAATGCTTCCATAACCTAATTTTACTCTAGACATAGACAGAAGTCCAATTTTATTTGGGTGTTGAAGATGAACTATCTGTTGTATCAAAAAATAGTAATCTCAAGCATATGAATTGCAAAAAGTATCTAGCGCATGCATACCAACAAAAGGATGCAAGGGAACAAACATAGGTGGCTCTTCCAGCATTGCGTTTGTAACAAGCTGCTCAAGGGAACACATAGTCAGTAAGAAATTAACAATAAATAGCAGACAAGCAACCATGTCCATTATAAACTTGATTTGGTTTTCATGGAGCAAAGATAAAGTTTCTTAGTTTCAAAGATGACAGAATAACGAAAGGCACTCCCACTGTAGTGTTTGTGGCCAAATGGTTAGTCTTCCATTTGACCAAAGGTTTAATGATATCTTACAAGTGTATATTCTGCTCTTGTTTCTTTTAAGATGAATGCCCTGTTTGTAGCAGAGCCTGCTCAGAATATTAATTAAACTAAACATCAATGTCTGGTTTCTACTCAATTGTTTCATTCAAATTTAAGAGTGCTGGTTTTTGGATAAATATTGTCAAAATGATTTCATTTACCAAAAAAAAAAAAAAAGAAGTGAGTGCATTACCAACCCTCAAAGAATAGTGCATAGATTTATCCTATTGATAATCTGCATGAATTTTGAAAATCTGTTATTAAGTTTGATAAACTAGGACTTATATCTAATATATTAACTGAAAAGAACTTTTCCTGGAGACATTTTGAAGAATTTGAAATAATGGATTTGTTTAGCCTGTAAAGAAGCTGAAAGACCATGAGATGCTTTGCCTGGCCGGAATTCAGATGATAACCATGACGATTCTTGCCCGACAAGCGACATAATTTTCATGCCAGTTCATAACAAAAATCTTACTTGCCCAAACTTTAGGGGAGAAACTATCACTTGTCTCATTAAACTAAAAACAGCTGTATACTGTTACAACTCGAGACTTCTTCCTAGACGTCTCAGCCTCAGTTTTGAATCTTGGAAGGGAATGGAAGGGTTCTGTAGAAAAAGAGTCAAGCCGAATGGACTTTCATATGTACCAATAAACAAAAAAGCAGACAGAGTTGTCTATGATTGGGGCTACTCGCCCAACTCATGAGCGTAGTTCAACTCGAGTTGGACATTAGACACAAATTTTTTGGCTCAAACTAGTTGTCTCAACCTGAAATATTATTATATTAATAAAAATTATTTGAAAAAAAAAATAGGAGCTTTTTGGGAAAACCTACAAATAATAGAAAACATTTTCCATTGAGTTATCCAACAACATGAAATCTCTACTTTTTAAAAAAAATAACATATTTCTAAAAGTATTTTATGTAAAGCTTATTATGTTTTTGTAATTGAGGTTGTCAAGATTTGATCATGAGTCACTAAGAGTCCAGCACATTACTAATAAACCATTCCGTTATTGGCTATGTAAAGTTCATTTCAGTAGCCTAAATCTTACAGTTTTTGGGAATTTTTTTCTTTTTTTTTTCAATTTTCAAAGCACTGTTTTTAATCAAACAAAATGGTAAATTATAGGTTTATCAAGTACAAATGAGAAATGGGTCATGTTAATTTCATTGTGAAACTGAGGAATTGATGGCATACCTTCTTCAAAAAGAAAATTAAGCAAATAAGAGTGTACCTTGTGCATTTGATAGTTCCTCTTCAAAATGTACAACAACAACGCTCCAATGATCCTTGTCTCCAGGAACCAGGCAAAGATCTTAAGCAGAAATCCAGTCATCCGAGGAGCTATATATGTAGAGAAATTAAAAAATGGTCCAGGCAGAGAGATTGGAAAGAGACTGAAATATGCAAGTAAAAGAATAGAGGAAACCTTTGACATTGGGTTTGATATAAAACTCCTTGCTGCCAGGACCAAGATCAATCTGCTCCACAGGCTTGTACACGACGCCGTCAGCCCTCAACAATCCCATTTTGCTTGCGGGACTGGTGGGGTGGCTGCTGTTAGGGCAAATTCAAAAATGTTCAACCAATACAGTAAAGTAAGATTGGAACACATAGAACACATAGAACACAAAGAGTAATGAATTAATTATTTATTTATACAAGTGAGATTGTATCTACATAGTCAAAAATAAGTCACAGTGAGTCGGCCCCTAAATTGGGCAATGGACCACCCGACAAGACAGGTTGGCAAAACTCCAAGTCTGATTTACTTGATTCTTTTGTCCTTTTCTAAATAGCAACGCAAGTGACACGCCAAATTTATATAAACCTAGCTAGAGCATTCCATTGCCTTTCGCCACTCTATTGGAAAGTGACACACAATGTTTAAATAAGGTTAGGGCATTCAATCGCCCTCCACCAGGCCAAGTACAAATTTGGTTGGACATGAAATTCGATTGTCTTCATCAGGAAATTAAAAAGATTATATGATTTTAATATAAAATAATATGTCACCATTTGTTGAATAATTTTTTTAAGATTTTAAATGTTAAATAACATTCAAAATTTTTTTAAATATTTATTTACAAAAGTATTATTTGATATATATATATCATTTTAATAATTTTTAATTATTTATTAACTTCTCAAATATATACTATAATTTTTATTATATACAAATTTTAATCTATTGTTCTTAGTAGTTATTTTCTATTCTTATTACACTTTACCTCCCAATCATTGCATTTTACATCTAAACACATATTTTATTATTGTTTTAATCACACTTTATATTATCCAATCTCATAATTAAAGTAACTAATATCTTACCACCATTATTTTCAATATTACTAAAATTAATCTCACCGTTCATCCAAATATTCTCTTAAAAGGTGTATATATATATATATATATATATAACTATACATATTTCATATATAGTCAATTAATTATATTTTACCACTTCATTAATGTATTAATAAGTAAAGTCAAAAGTTTATAAGTCCTTAAAAAATTAAAAATAATTATTTATAAGTTGATTTGGGCAAGAAAATATTAGATTTCTAGAGACTCAAAATTTAAAGTAAAAAATTTGTATTTTAATTATAAAAAAAATCTTATAATATAAGAAGGAACAAATTAAGAAATAATTACATATTTAAGTTTCTATGTGAAAGTTAAATTAATTATTAAAACGATAAAATTAAAATTAATTGTGAGATATATATTTAGATAACAAAAGTAGTGAAAAGAGAAAATTACTATTAAACTATTAAAGTCATTAAATTAAAATTTTTATATAATAAAATTTTCATATTATTTTGCATTTATGAAGTTAATAAATAAATGAAAATTATTTAAACTATTTTATGTCAAATAATAATTTTGTTAATAAATAATTAATAATGTATAAAATTATAATAATGTATAAAATATTTTGTATAGATACCTAATTTTGTTTGATTTAGTAATTTCATATTCTAAACTAATTCAGCTTTTAGACTTATGTTCAAATTTCCACAAAGTCAATTTAACATTAATCTTGGAATTATGAATTGTCTATAAAAACTCTGAAATTAACTTCAAAATGCAATCCGTTTAGAAAGGCCCAAAATTAAATTACAAAGTATTAGACAAATGTTTAGTCTATTTCAAAATCCAACGCCCAAGATCCAAGTCTGATTAAGGCTTATAATTGTTGGATTTTGTTTGAATTTTAATTAATTAAAATTTTTATCTAAAAATCTAAAAAAAAAAAATCAAAACGTGATGCTATGCACGGCACCAGCACCTATTGTAACGCCCCAATCCCACATCAGGAGGATGTGTGGATAAATAATGATATATATGTAAAGACTTAATCCCAAACTTATGAGGCACTTTTTGTGGGACAAAATTGTGAGACCTTCGAGTTAAAGCGGACAATACCTCGCAGGTTGGGTGCAGGTCTCTACACCTATCCCCTTCAAGTCCTTTTCTACCGAGCTACCCTACTCACCACCTCTTACAACCACCTTACCTTATCTTGTAACTACTTTAACCCTGTCTTGTAGCACCCTAATAATTGCTACCAACCACCATGATAGTTGGAATCAAGGACTAAATTCTATGTTGGAATTGAATAAAACCCAACTAAAAATCAATAGAGATGGGGGCCAATTTGGAAAAAGACCCAATTTACATAAAAAAATTCTCCAAAAAAAGAGACCCCATTGCTAGTGTTCACTACCCAAAAGCAACCTTAGAATAGCCTTGAACGACCACACCACCAAACCAGAATCAACCCACCACCGAATCACCTTATAAGGAATACAAACCCTAAAACCACTGCTTACACTCATAAGCCACCTACAACCACTTGCAAACCAAAAGCCAAAATACACCAAAACTGCATCTATCAACTCTTTAAGCCAAATCACCCTTACCTTCACCATCTTAAACCCAAGCTCAAACTTACAGCCTCAAAATCCCAAAAATGAACCACCTACCAACCACTAAAAAACACATAGGCATATAGCCACAGAAAAAAAAAATACATCCTTGAATGAAACAATAGCATTAGAGAAAAGTAAAAAATACATTAAAAAATCAAAATACAAAGAAGGAAAAAAGATTTTAGTTCTGAGGTTTTTGGAAGAATTTTTAGCCAAAATTTTTAGATGGAAGAAAGGTCATGGAAAAGAGAATAACATTGTAAAAAAAGGCGTCGATTGGAGCGACGAAAGGTAGAGGTTTTTTGGGTGGAAGTTACAATTTTTTGGCTTAGGTCTAGGGCATTTCAAGTTGTTTTAGGCCAAATCAAGATAAAAAATAAGTAGATGAAGGCAAGAGAAAACATTTGGTGTATTTTGGGTTTCAAATGCCAATGATCAGTAATAGCCGACAAAAGATGGTAACTAGTGCGATTACCATCTATTGGTTTATAAGAAAGAGATGTTGCAATTTGGCTTGTTTAAAAAAAAAGAAAATCTTTTTTAAGAAAATGATTGAAATAATTTAAAGAAATAATGGTGTTTTATGGTAAAAAAAAAAAACTTTTTGGTCGACTTGCTCTTATAACGTATAGATCCGTGCACTTATAACTAAATATAATAAAAAAATCGTCATCAATCTTTTTTACTAAAGATATGATTGGTCACCTAATGGATCTATCCCTTTGAAAAATTCTTAAACTTAACCAAAAGTTCTTAAAAGAATAGATTCTAGTCTATTAATCAAATTAAAGTTCAGGAGTTCAATTACGTATAGAGAAAGTTATAACACCTTCACCTCTAAAAGACAATACCACTCAACTTCAAATGATCCTAAGAATCTTAGTTTTAATGGTTTTTTTTTTATGTTTAAATATCAAAAATAACTTCTAAAATTTATCTTTTAATTTGGCATAATTCTTAAAAATACTTCCTCATTTCAAGACTATTAAAAATTTTATTTGTTTTCTTGAAAAGGCTACGTCATCTAAAAAACTTAATCATATATTTTTTATTAAATTTTGCTTAATCGAAATACATCTAATTCTTTTACCATTTTGGTTGAAATTAAAAATATTTTCTCACCTAAAAATTTCTTAAATAATCATCTTTTTGCTATTATTATGAATTTCATCTTTAGAATTTATATTTTATTTTAGATAATTTTTCTATGTCTAACTTTCTATTGTATTGAGATATGTCTAAATTTTTCACCGTTTGAACTGAATTTAGAATTTATGATTTTTCAGACTCCTATTATTTATTTCTAATTTTTTGAATGAAAATAAAAATGCCAATTATTATTTTTTAAAATCTTAACTAAATTCTTCCGTCATTTAAGATGAATTTTATAAAAGATTTTTACCTAGAAATTCATTAGAAAATCAACAATTTATGATTTTCTTGGGCTTTCATCATTGAATTAGTGTTATATATTTTCAAACAAATTTATAAGTTATGTTTTTTTTTATTTGATTTATAAATGAATACAATTATTTTTATTAAAATTTTATCTAAATTATTCCACCATTCAGGTTAAATTTAGAAAAATTCTTCACCTAGAAATTCCTTAAAAAATGGACCATTTGAAGTTTTTAAAAACCTCATCATCTGATAATTATTAATTGATTTCCAAAATTTTATTAAATTTATTTTGTACTTTGAAAATAAATATTAATTATTGTTATTAAAATTTTATCTAAATTTCTCCTCCATCTAAGTCAAATTTAGAAAAAAAAATCTCTCACCTAGAAATTTCTTAAAAAATTATCCATTTATAATTTATAAGAATTTCATCTTTGGATAATTATGATTTATTTTCAAAATGTTATTAAAGTTTTATTTTAACTTTTATTATTTTTTACCCTTTATTATGTTTTTTATAACTTAAAATTACTTCTCCTAATAAATAAATAAATAATCAAACAAAATAAATCATAAATAAATAAATAAGTAATAAACTAAAATAAAAAAACATAAAAAATAAAATGAAAAAAAACTCATACAAAATAAATAAAATGAAATTAACAAAAAAAAAAAATGGAAAACCTGCGGAACAAGTTGGGTCGAAGTCAGGTTGGGGAGTGGATCCTACTCGGGTCGACATATAGATTATAAATTTTTTTAAAGCCAAAACGAGATTATTTGGCTATGATATAAAAGCTAAAAATTTACTTTTTTTTCTTTCAAATTTATTTTCCCTTCTCTCTTTTTTTTTTTTTTACTTTGTTTCTTTCTCTAAAACCTGATGAATATTGGTGGCCAAAATTGAAACATCTATCGAGATTTGGGATTAATCGCAAGAATCTCATTAAAAGTTGGATGAAATTGGGGTTTAATAGTCAAATTTTGGAAATGGTCACCGAAAACTAGAATTTCTACCAGAATTTCGCCAAAAACTTTAAATTTGGTAAAAAAAATTCAACGAAATATGAGAATTTAAAAAAAAACTTCCAAAAAAAACTTATTTTTGATTTCTTTCTTTTCCTTCAACTCTAATCCTTCAAACACACTTTCTAAATCAAATCCAAAGTCCTAAAAACTCTTCAATCAAGAAAAACCTTATCATAGAACAAGTTTCTGTGTTTTTATTTCTCTTTGTGTTTATCTAATTTGTTGTGTGTTTCATTGTTGATTGAAGATCATATTTATAAACATAATAAGGAGAATTTTAGATCAATTTCAACTTTAAAAACTAGGATTATCATGAAAAATATAAAATTTATCTTGAAAAATTTAAACTCAAATTTAGACATGAGAAAGCTAAATTTTTCTCCACATTATCATCGACCATTCCTCCCAACTAATTTTCAATCATTAAAAACTTTTTTTTTCAATTACCTTTATAAAAAGTAAAATAAAATACATAGATAAATCAATAAGATAGGTATAAACAAAACAAAAACAAAAACAAGATAAAATATAAGATAGGTATAAACAAAACAAAAACAAGATAAAATATATGTATATTAAAATAAAATAAATTTAACAATAAAATAAATAATAAAAATCCAAAATTCACAATCGAGCTTGAAAAGGTCCAAGCCCAACCAGTTTGAGCCTCAGACTAAATTGAGTGTTTGCGACTGTCCCTCTTTGCATAGTTTTATGAAATACAAATTACGCAAATACATAAATACCCATTATGTCCAAACTTCAAATTATTCAACATTTTTTTGTTTTATATATATTTTTTAAAGGCTCCTTAAAAACATAGGCACCCTACCATTAAAAATTAAGGGTTCTTTTAATACGAAGGCAAACAATTTTAAAAAATCAAAGAAAGGTACCCTAAAATTTTAAAGATCATACTTGGAGGTCTTATAGATCATGCAAAGATGACTTAGAGATTATGCCCAAATGTCTTGTAAATCGCTTTTATCTTTTACCCGGAGGTCTTACAAATCAAACTTTGAAAACATAAGCTCAACCACTTTAAAATTTAAAAAAATACCCTGAGGTTTTAAAAGATTATATTCAAAGGTTTTATACATTATACCCGAAAGACTTTGAGATTTTGTTCGAAGATTTTACAAATCAAACCTTGAAAAAAACTCATTTAAAATAAAAGCTTAACAACTTTAAAATTTAAAAGGATACCCAGAGTTTTAAAAAATCATGCTTAGAGGTCTTATATATCATGCTTGAAGGACTTTAATATTATGTTCGGAGGTCTTACAAATCAAATTTTGGAAAAGCTCCTTTAAAACAAAGGCTCAACAACTTTAAAATTTGAAAAAGGTACATAAAAGTTTTAAAGATCATGTCCGGAGGTCTTACAAATCGTTATTATCTTGTACCTAAAAGTTTTGATGATTATGCCCAGAAGTCTTACAAGTCAAACTTTAAAAAAAAGGGTTTTAAAGATTATACTCAAAGATCTTATAGATCATACTTGGAGGTCTTTGAAAAGAATTCAACAGTTTTGAAGATGTACCCGAAAAATTTAAGAAAAATTATTCGAAGCTACTAGAAAATGATATCAAAGGTTTTTAAAACTGATATTCGGAAGCTTTAACAAAAATACCCTAAGGTAGAATTTCATTTGATCTCTTTATCAAAGGTTTTTTATCTCAAAAAGTCTTATCTTGAAAAGTTTTAGTTTTCTTTTCTTAACCAAGTTTCAAGCTTGAGCTTATATCTTTCCTATCTACCAAAAGTATATGATAAGTGCAATACAAAGAATGAATGTGATGCATATAATGCATGAAATATTTGCAATGAATGCAATGCATGAAGTCAATACCATATGTCCTTAATTATGGTAACATTATTCTTGAAACCTTCTCTTCATTCCAACTTTCTACCATAAAGCCTCGAAATAAATTGACAAGTTCTTTCGTGAACCAAAACAAACATTTTCACATTTTCTTGGCTTAAGCATCTTCATTCTTGAAAACCATTCTTATTGTCTTATAAGTTTTTGTCACTATATGTCCCTTACATTTGGCATTTCTCTTTGCCCTAAAAATATCTCTTTCATCGTAACATTCACCTAATTCCAACAATGAACATTTAGATTTAAAAATATTTCTTAATCATTTATTAAAATTTTCAAAACTAACAATGAAAATTGCCCCACATAACTATCTTTCTAAAAATGAATCAATTTTTCACATATGATCGAATCACTTAAAAATTGGTGATTACTATCTAGAATAAATGTGATGAATCCCAACTTGGTATTTTGAAAAAGATGTAATGGTTTGACATATCATGATCTTAGTCATCAAAGAAGATTTGGCCATTAGACAAAAAAGAAAATATCTTTTCATCTAGGCTCAAAAATGAAAATCGTCTTTTAAAGCATAATTTATTTTGGCACTCTTTTAAGTTTTGAGAAATAAAGAGAGGGCTCAGATTTAAAAATAATTCATCAAAATGTGTTGATCTTAAATTTTTTAAAAGTCTTCAATGCCTCAAAGTTCATTTAAAAATGCCTTTATTTAATGCTTTTTGCATCAATCAGTTTTATGAGTTGCTTTTAAATTTTTACTCTTGCTCTAAACTACCTTTTTAGATTTTCATCCTAGAGCCTAATTGTTTTTCTTTTTTTTCTTTTATCTTATGATTATTCCATCATGCATTTGAGTACTTAAATTAATGATTTTTCTAAAGAAAAGTTATTCAATTTAGGTACCCATTTTTAATCAAAATGAACTTTTCAAATGACGTAACGTAGATTAAAGTTTGAGGTTTTGAAAGAAAAGATAAACAGGCTCAAAATAAATGTTTAAGGGTAAGTAATTACTTTTTCTTATAAGGACATTTTCATTTCCTTAAAACATGCACTTTCATCTTTTCCTTCTTCTTTTTTTCTTTTTCTCTTTCTTTTTTTTTCTTGCATACTTTCATTTTGACAAGATGAGTTCAAAATTTAGGGAACTCTTTCTACTTCAAAATTGCCCTTTAATTCTTGATATTATTTTTTGTTCCATGCTTGCCCTTCAAAGTATTAAATGATTGTTGGTTAAGGTTTATTTAGAAAAGAAAATTCAATTAGCTTAAAAGAATAGCAAATGGATAAATTTTTCTTTTTGTGAAATGAAGAATGAATTATGGCCATTTATCATTTCAAACACGAAAACTTTCATTGAAGAATGATTTTTAAGAAAAATTTTCTTTAAAATCATTTGAATATTTTTAATGCATGATGTTACAATCACCTTTCCTTTTTTTTTTAATTTTTTGCAACTCATACTCACGTAATAATCTTCTTATTCGCAACCATTTGGACGCTTATCAATCAAAATGATCAAAATAACATTTGAGATATCAATTAATTTGACTTTTTTAGTAAATTTACCCCAATATGAGGGTGAAAGACCATTTGGTAAATAATTGAAAAGGTAGAAGAATGTTGTATAAGTCAAAACGCTAAACAAATTGAGAAAATATAACTTTGTCAAGATTTGAAATTTGTGAAGAAATTTGGTGGTGAAGTGTTTGGAATAGCCTTGACAGTTGTTAAATCACCAAGCTCCATAAAGTTTAGGTGAGTGCCTTAAAAGATTTATGATTTAATTAACCATCTCATTGCTCATTGCCCAAATAAAGATTAATAGTTTTTAAAGTTTATCATGGTTAAGTGGAGGTGAAGTTTTGAATTTTCATCCTTGAGGATTCTTAAAGTTTTTAATCTTTCAATTGAAATAAAGAATGAAATATTCAGTGAAAATGGTTTAAGATGCTCATTCTTAACAGTAATCACCAAAATTTTTGAGATTTTTCACATAAAAATGGTTTAAAATATTCATTCTTAACAATAATCATCAAAATTTTCAAGATTTTTCTCATGCATTTGAAAAATTAATTATGTAAGAATCCAAACAATTAAAATTAAAAAACCCAAAACTTCTAAAATTTTCAACAATGTATCCATGTTCAAAACATTAATACACAAAGAAAAATTAGCCTATGTTAAAACAAATTTCCATTGTTTAATAAAACTCATATGTGAAGGTGCCACTATTGATGACACTTTCAATTTTTTCTTTCAATTATTTACATCACTCAATTGAGTGTTTAATTACCCCTATGTAATAATCACATTTACCATTTGGACCATAATTATTCATTGATGGATTTTGAGCTATTTTTAAAGATACTAGGGTAAGGTGTTGGTGTTTTACTAACAAAGGTAAAACATCAAAAATTGGAATTGAGATTTTCTCATGATTTTTTCTTGATCTTCTTTGATTGCTTATTGGTCAAGTAGTAGATTGAGGGTAGAAACTTATATAAGGACCTAACTATTGCATTGGTTGTTAAAGATAAAGATTATAGGAAAGGTTATTTATGGTAAGGCAGTAAGGTTGGTACATTGAATAAGGATGGTATGGGGTAAAACCTTTAACCTATTTCCCTTTATAAAACATAGCTTAAGCATCTTTTTTTTCCATTCGGGGTGCACCAACTTCTTTTGCAATAAATATATCATCACTTTTAAGTTTTTATTTTTTACGGCATTCTCAATTATCTTCTCAGATATAACCATGTCGATAAAACTTTTAGTTATATTTCAATCATCCTTTCATAATATGGAGCTTGAAGAATGTTTACAAACAAAATTGTAGTTTTTTTCTCTATTAAAGGTGGTTGAACTTGGGCAGTAGCATCTTTTTACCTTTAGGGATATTTTCTAAAACTCTTAACATCTTTTTTTTTCATGCTTTATAAAGATAATTGATCTGGGAGAAACTCTATAATGTCTTTGTATTGGGTAAGTAATGCCCTGACTAGTTCTTTCCATAAAATGATGCAAGTTTTGTCCAACCGAGCATAACAACAAGTCCTATAAGGCTATTTTAAAATACATGAATCAAAAGCTTGTCATTATACATATAAGCAGCCACCATCCTACAATACATAGTGATATAAGTTAGCAAACATTTATTCCTATCATATTTATCAAATTTTAAGATCTTGAACTTGGTGAAAAAATCACATTTAGGATCAAACAAAGTTTTGCTACATTTATGGATTCATAAAAATCCATGCTTTCAATAGCTTGAAACCTTTACTCTATAAGATCCATCTTCTTTTAGGAATTTAAATTTTTTATTGCTCCAAATGAACTTTTTTTCAAATTTTCTAACTCTCAAGATCGTCAGAGATTTAAATTAGATTTGATTTCTCTTTACCTAAAACGGGAGTAATGTATCCTTGAAACTATCTTGATGCAGTTGTTAAAGGTATTTCGGGACAAGAATATGCCTTAAAAGATAGTGCTTGTTGTAATTGTGCCATTGAAATGTTTGGGCTTGATGTGGATCAAACCTAAAAAAGCGTAAGGGATTTTTAATTCTTTAAATGTGGGCTTTCTCCACTTTTTCTTATTATTTAGATTTTTTAACATCTCTATTATTTAGGCCAAGTTTTCTCTTATTTCATCTTGAACATTCTCAACTTTCTCAATTTGACTACTTTGTTCTAGATCTATAGGTGTTTACAAATGGCAAACAGATTACCTTAACGATTAAGCTCTTAAACCTTTATTACCATAATTAAAAATTAGGATGATGTTTAGCTATAAATTTATACAAAAAGAAAAAACATATATATATGAATGAAAGGAAGCATGTATTGAGTGCTATCACATAATAAAAAAAAACTTTAATTAAAGATTGAAAATTATCCTGACAACAAAAACCTCCAAATAACATTCCCAAAAAATCCTAAAATCTATAGCTTAGTCATATATTTCAATTTTAAGATTATGGTATTGCCATTAATAATTTCTTTAGCCACTCTGATTAAGCAATGAACTGTTAACAATCTTAGGCTATTTTTCATTCTCAAAACTCAATAAGCCAACTTTGATTAAACCTTACACTTTATGTTTAAAAGTAAGATAATTTTTAATCGAATGGCCTATATTCCTGACGTGATAATTACATTGAGCATCAGCACTAAACCACTTAAGAAAAGTAGTTTTAGTGGCTTTAGAGAAATTAGTGTGATCATATGATTTTTGAGGAGTAGTGGGAATAACTCAATGTAAATCACAGAGATTAGATTAATAATGGCCCTCTTTTTCATTTTACTCAGTGGTTTTTTAGGTTGAGTAGTTGTTGGACCTATAGGTATGGGTGTTAGAGTAAAATTTGGTGTATATACTCGAGGGTTCATTAGAAAACATGGTTGTTGGAATGGTTGATAAACACCAGGATTTTGGAAATCATTGTTCATAACTAAGAAATAGTATGGGTTTAGGCTAAGCCATAGGGATCAAATGAGAGCTAGTCTTATTTAGGATGCTAAAAAAGGTTGTGAAAGAATGAATCATTAGGGGTAAGGTTTAGGTATGAACCAACCTATGGAGTTTGTACAAAGTTAAAAAAACCTTATTTTTTTGCCTCTTTTTTCACTTGGTCTTTTCTTTGGCCTTCAAACACACTGGCATGACTTAAACAAGCATTAGTATTGTGAAAAACTTTTTGATCCTAACACAGTGATTGTTTAACGTATAAATAAATTGGTAATGATAAAGACCCTTAAGAACATGTTGCTTAAAAATTTTCCATCAGCTTGGTAAGTTTCAATTTCACTTTTCATAGTTCATGTGCAAATTATTCTTGGTTAAGTTCTAACACCTGAATTCATTTTTAATTGATCACCCATATCTTTTAATTACTACCCCAGATAAAGCAAAAGATTTTTATATTATGTAATGATATGATGAATGCATTACATGAATGATGATAATCTATGAATAGGTGAAATGCATGAAATAAATGAAATAAAATAATTGCAATCCTATTGATGTTAGCATGATTTATATAGAAAGGTAAAAACACACAAAAATAGAGTTAGCATCCAATATAAAGAAAATAAAAGAAAAAAACAAATTAATGCACAATTCATGTATAACAAAAGGTATGTAACCTAATTTTGGGTCATTTTTACAAAAGGAAAGGGCATGGCTTTACTTATGGGTTAGGTCTATTATGGCTCACTATATGAGTGTTTTGAATTTGCAATCTAAAGGTTTTCAAATTATTCCTCACATCTTTATCCATGAAAGACTAGTAAGGTATTCCAATCTACACCAATCATCATCTCATAAAAAAGATTCAATTTGAGTGGGAGTATTTCGTTAGCTATTACGAAGATAATCATATCATGAGAATATAGATACTTTACTCACTCATAAAAAAGATGAAACTTAGGTGTAAAGCTTATGTAATGCACATGTATGTGATAATATGTGTAAAGGCACACATATTTTTATTCGTAATTTTTCCAAGTCAATTGAAAGAATAAAAAACAATAAAATTAGTATTGCAAAAAGAAAAAACCAATAAATTAAAACTACTTAAACCAAAAAACTAGGATATTTAAAATTAATTAATGATTTGACTCTTTATTTCTCTAGTAAAGTAGCTAAACTGTCAAAACATATAGATCATAGACTTATCAATAGACATAACAAAAAGAGTCACCACCATTCTTTTTTTACTAAAGGTGTAATTAAACACCTAATGAATATATCCCATTGAGGAATTCCTAAACTTAACCAAAGGTTTTTAAAAGAATATGTTATGGTCTGCCAATTAGAATAAAGTTTAGGGGTTCAGTTACATTGTGAAAGGTTATAGCGTTAAACACACTTGTCCAAAAGACATTACCACTTAATTTCAAACTATTCTAAGATTCTTGGTTTTAATGATCTTTTTTTACTGTTTAAATATCATAAATAACTTTTAAAATATCTCTATCAATATGGTAGAATTCTTAAAAATATTTTTTACCTCAAAAGTATTCAACAATCTTATTTGTTTTCTTAAAAAGGCTCTTTAATAAAAAAAAACTTAATCATTTATTTTTCATTAAATTTTGCTTTATCAAAATATATCTAATTCTTTCACCATTTTGAGATGAAATTATAAATATTTTCTCACATAAAATTTTTTTAGATAATTATTCATTTACAATTACTAAGAATTTCATCTTTAAAATTTATTCTTTATTTTAGGTAATTTTTCTATATCTAAATTTCTATTTTATTGAAATATGTCTAAATTTTTTACCATTTGGGTCAAATTTAGAATATATAATTTTCAAGACTCTTATTATTTATTTCCTAATTTTTTGAATGAAAATAAAAATGCCAATTATTATTTTTTGAAATCTTATCTAAACTCTTGTGCCATTTAGGTTGAATTTTAAAAAAGATTTTTACCTAAAAGTTCCTTAGAAAATCAATCATTTATGATTTTCTTAGACCTTCATCCTTGAATAATTACCATATATTTTTAAACAAATTTATAAGTTATTTTTTTATTTGATTTAGAAATGAATACAATTACATTTATTAAAATTTCATCTAAATCATTCCATCATTCAAGCTAAATTTAGATAAATTCTTCACCTAGAGATTTCTTAAAAAATTGACAATTTGAAATTTCTAAAAATTTCATTATTAGATAATTGTTAACTTCATTTCCAAAATTTTATTAAATTTGTTTAGATTTTTTTTTTACTTTGAAAATAAGTACTAATTAATATTATTGAAATTTTATCTAAATTTTTCCTCCATTTAGATTAAATTTTTTTTAAAAAAAATCTCTCACTTAGAAATTTCCTAGAAAATTACCATTTATAATTTTTAAGAATTTCATCTTTGGATAATTATGATTTATTTTCAAAATTTTATTAAAGTTTTTATTTTAACTTTTATTTTTTTTTTTATAACTTTGAATTACTTCTCCTAAAAAATAAATAAAAACAATCAAACAAAATGTCTCACAAATAAATAAGTAAATAACAAAATAAAAATAAAATGAAACAAAAAAAACTCATAAAAATAAATAAGATGAAATTAGAAAAAAAGTAAAATTTTGCTTTTTTTTCTTTTAGATTTCTTTTTTTCCTCTTTTTTTTTCTCTGTTTCTCTCTCTAAAGCTTGATTAACACCGATGATTGAAATTCAAACTTCTACCATGATCTAATATTAAATGTCAAAATTTCATCAAAAGTTAGCTAAAATCGGGTTTAATTGTCAGATTCTAGGAATAGTTAGAATTTTTGCTAGAATCTCACTGAAAATTTTAAATATGGCCAGAAAATTCAACAAAATATGGAAATTTCTAGAAAAAAATTTCCAAAACAAAAAAAAATATTTTTTTATTTCTTTCTTTGCCTTCAACTCCATTTTTTCAAACACACTTTCTAAACCAAATCCAAACTCTTAGAAACTTCTTAATCGAGAATGCCTTATCATAGAACAAGATTTTGTGTTTCTACTTCTCTTTTTGTTTCTTTAATTTTTTGTGTATTTCTGTATTGATCGAAGATCATGTTTATAGGATACAATAAGGAGAATTTGAAATCAATTCAACTTTAAAAACTAAGATTATCATGAAAAATATGAAATTTATCTTGAAAAGTTTAAATTCAAATTTAATCATGATAAAGCTAAATTTATCACCACATTATAACCGATCACTTCTTTCAACTAATTTTTGACCATTAAAAACTTTTTTTCAATTACCTCTATAAAAATTAAAATAAATAAAAAAATCAATAAAGATAAGTATAAACAAAATGAAAACAAAATTCAAGATAAATATATGTATATCCAAATAACATAAATTCAACAAATAAAATAAATAATAATAAAATCCAAAATCCACAATCAAGCTTGGAAAGGCCTGAGGCCAACTAGTTTGGGATCCAAATTAAACCGAGTGTCTACACCTGTTCACAGACTAACTTAAGGTCCACACGCCTAAACTAACCAAACACCTAGTTACCAACCTTGAATCAATCTAGCTTTGAACCGGTTTGATTGAACTGATTGAATTATTCTCAGTTGTTGAACTACTCAAATAGTAAAGGACGTTATTAAACTGCTCCAATTTACTTTGAACCGCCCAGGACTGTCTTGGATCGTCTAAATCGATTTTAGACCATTGACTAACATTAACTAGCTTTGTTTGGGTTTTTTTTTATTTTATCCTATTTTGATATTTTTGTTATGTTATTTATTTGTTTATCTATGCATATTTAAATTTTAAAATTTAAAATAAATATATATTTTTTAAAAAAGAAGTGTTAAAAAAATCTTTTTAAAAATAAAAAAAATGAAAATCTTTTGAAAATGAGATATTAAAGAAATTTTAATAGTAATTTTTTAACAATCTTTGGGTGAGAATATTTTTATAAAATACTTCCAAAATAATGGAGTATTTAAAAATATATTCAATACAAAAAGTTTTTCATTTACTTATTATGTTTTAATTAAAAAATAAAAAATAATAATAAAAATTTTTTTTTAAAAAAAAATAAGGTTACATATAATAATACATGAATGTTAGTTGTATTAATTAATTAAAAATACGAGCTTCCGATAATAGGATTCTAAGAAAATTCAAGTAATGATCCTAAAAAATCCTTAAGCAAGAAAATATCTCATGTTGTTACCAATATACTAAAATATTTTAAGAATTCTTCAATAACAAGATTTTGATTTATTTTTTATACAAAAAAATATAAAAATTCCATCAATCAAGGATTGTTAGAGATTTTTGGATACAAAAAGATATGAAAATTCAAGAAAAATTGCCCACACCAAACACTATATAACTATATTGGGATAGCATTAGCATCACAAATCAAAATGCAATGCTAAAAAGGTTTCACTACTATTTGCTCTTCAAGATTGATTTTTTTGGTTACTAGCAAAATATCTGTGCATTACTGCAGGTCAAAAATTTTTTGTTTTGTCATATATACTTAAGTGATTTTTTATTGTAAAATTCACCTAATCTAAAAATAAAAAAAAATGCAAAAGGTAACAAAAAAAAGATGAGATGTGGTTATTTCAATTAATTTTTTTTCATGAAAATTATCTAATTTTAAAAAATAAAAAAAAGATAAGATAAGAAATGAAAAAGGAAAAGGAAAAAAGTAAAGAAATAAAAAAAAAGTTCATAAAGGATGTTATACGAACACTTTCATTAAAACTTAAAATATTAATTTCTTAAATTAAAGCATCAAATAATTACTTTATTAATATAATATATACAAATATAAATTAATAATAAAATATATATTTCTACATATACTTTAAAATTGATCGGGACAAAATACCCTAAATATACTTCCGTCACGATCTCCTATTTCATTAAAAAAAGAAGACTTACTTCAACTTAATCTTGATTTAAAAAAAATATATTTCTCCTTATTTAATTGGGATGGATCAAGCTTATTGCATACAAATTGTTTTGACATCCTTATTAATCAACATTATTTGTTGTAAAATTGATCTAATTAAAAAATAAGAAAACAAAAGAAAAAAAGTTAAATGGAGTTGCAATGTGGGTATCTCAATTGACCTTTTATTTTTAAGTAATTTAATTTAATAAAAAAGAAAAAAAGAAAAAAATTAAAATAATGGATTTATTAAATTAAGATATTAAATAATGACCTTATTAATATAAAATACACACACACACATACATATATAATGAAATGAAATAATAAAAATAAAGGTATATCAAGGATTTTAAAAAAATAGGATTAAAAAAGGAACAAAAATCAAATACCAATGTGATAACAACATTTCATAATATCTTTTTTTTAATTATCAAATAAAAAAATTGAAACAATAATATTAAACATACCCTACCCCTTTAGAAATTTTAAAATATTTTAAAATTTTTATTAAATAATAATAAAATTTGAAAAAAAAGAAAAAAAAAGCAAATTATTGGATACGAGATATGCATTTAGCATCTAAGGGTCACAAAAAATTAAATTTATTAAAATATTTATTAAATATAAAATGAAAAGTAATACATAAGAGAAAAAAGAACAAAAAAACATACATACGACATATATTTAGTATCAAGTGGGTCTCAAAATAAAAAAAATAAAAAGAACAAAAAAAAACCAAATACAGATGTGACGTTAGCATATTTGTCAATATCTGTTTTACAAAAATAAATAAAAACATCAGTGAAAAATATATATTTTAATAATATATAAATGAGTGTTAAATTTTTAAAAACTATTTTAATTTTTTATTAAATAAATAAGGGAAAAAAGATAAATAGAAAAAAGATTAAATAGCACAAGAGAAAAAAATAATGAAATAACTTAGTATGTGACGTACCATTGAAATCAAATTAGTCACAAAAATTAAAACTAAAAATTTGTTTATTAAATATATAAAAAAGAAAAAAGAAAAAAAAGTTAAAAACAAAAAAAAAAACATCTGGCTTCTTTTTTTTTTATCAAAAAGGTAAAAGAATATTAAAAATTTATCGAATATTCTTGAAAGAAGAAAAAAAATGGATAAAATTTGATATCAATTTAATTCCTTAAAAAAAGATATTTATAAAACACTTAAAAAGAGAAAATAAAAAATAATACATGATGCCAAAAAAAATCTACAAAAAATAAGTTCGATGGAAAAAATTGAAAACAAATGGGTTGCATTGAAAAAAATTATAATAAGATAGATAAAAGCTAGTCCCACAGAAATGTGAGTTTCATATTTAAAAACAAAAAAGATTGGCTTTTGAAGGGTGTACTACCTCTTAAAAAAATGTATTTAAAAAATTAAAGAGATTATATGTGTTAATGTTAAAAAAATTAATGTCGGTTGACATGCGATACATAATGTATATTCGTACATATATATAATCAATTTATAAAATAATCGGATCCATGAAGGAATTAAAATTTAATTATATATAAATATAATATTTGTATTAAATTTAAAAAAAAGAATATGTGGGTCCTATAATAAAAAGGTAAAAAATTACAAAAATAGAAAAAACGTTTGAGAAAAAAATAAATTAAGGTGTAAGTCCCACACAAAAAAATCAACAAAAAATAACGTGTCCCACACCTTTTAAAAATTAAAGAAAAAAAAAGAAAACCCTATAAATTAAAAAAAAACCAAAAAAAAAATAAAAATAGATTAAAAAAGGTATGGGTCCCACATAAAAAAATTTAAGAAAAAAATGAACCCACAACTTTATAAAATTTTTAAAAAATAAAAAGCAGGTGGACCACTCTTATTAAAAAAACGAAAAAAAAAGCAAAACAAAACCAAGACGTCGGTTTCATACCAAAAAAACAAAAAAAAAAAATTATGAGGTTACCATGTGGCAAGCCACAAAGTTGACAAGCAGCACCAAATGTAAATTTGCAGCATCTTATATATAGAATTACACGTTATATAAAAAAAATTTAAGAAAAAAAGAATTTAGTGAAAAATCGAAAAAAATGTGAGTTGCATTAAAAAAATTATAATAAATTAAATGAGAAAAAAAAAAAAACAACAAATCTTCAAAGTGCATTTCACGATAAAAAATATGAGTCTCGTATTGTAAAACAAAAAAAATGTGCTGAAGGGAAAATTTTTTTAAGGTGAATCCTGCCTTTTAAAAAAAATTATTTTAAAAAATTAAAAAAATTACACATTTAAATTTAAAATAAATAATGTGAATGACATGTAATATAATATATATATATATATACATTTAACTTATAAGATGGTTGGATGAACAATAAATTAAATTTTAATTATATATAAATATAATATTTGAATTAAAATATTAAAAAATGAGTCTCACAAATAAAAAGGTAAAATTATAAAAAAAAAAGCCAGCTGGACAAAAAAATTAAAGGTCTCACTAAAAAAATCAACGAAAAAGAATGTTAGCTCACTCCTTTAAAAAATTAAAAAAAAAAAAAGCAGATAGGTCCATAAAATTAAAAAAATACAAAACATTAAAAACAAAAAAAACCACAGTGGGGGTCCCACATAACAATTTTAATAAAAAATAATGTGGGTCCCACATGGCCACAACTTTGAAATTAAAAAAAAGGGTACATCTCATTAATTAAAAAATAAAAAAAATCAACAAAAAAGAATGTGGTCCCTATAAATTAAAAAAAGTAAAATAAAAAATTAGAAGAAAAAAAATAAAATCAAGGAATGAGTCCCACTTAAAAAAATTTAACAAGAAAAGAATATGGGTTTCACACCTTTTAAAAATTAAAAAAAAAAATAAAAAAACAAGTGGACTCTGCTAATTAAAAAACCCAAAAAAGAAAATACAAGAAAAAAAAAAAAAACCAAGGTGTGGGTCTCATATCTAAAAAATTTAACAAAAAAAAAAAAAAAAAGAGTCCCGCCGCTTAGAAAATAAAAGAAAAACATGTAAACTCTTAAGTTGATCCATTAGCACATCCAAGTTTTTTTGGCCGAGATGGACATGTCTAAGTCGAACTTTGTCAAACTTTTTATTAAAAAAATAAAAATTATCTAATTGAATTATCTAAAAAAAATTATTCATTATCGAAAATATTTTTATGCATTTTTATTAAAATTTTTTAATTATGATGAAATAATTATTTAGTGATAATTCACACAAAACCAATTTTGGAGAGCAAAAATCATTAAAAAAAAGAAGACAAAAATAAAAGAGTAGAAATGAAAACCACCAAGGAAAGTAACATGGAAAGTGTAGAGGTCCAAACGACTTTGCTCATTTTTGCATTTTTAGATCCAAGCTTCAGTGTTTTTGACCCGATTAGAACATTTTATTAATATCAATATATTATTATTTAACTTTAACTTGAATTTCATTTAATAATAAAATAAAATGTAACTAAACAAATTAAATTAAATTAGAACTCGACTTTAAAATAAAAATTAAGTAGTATCGATCTTATTTAAGTCATGAATACTTTTAAAATGAAGGTGATAAAATTTGTGTAAATTCCAAAAAACTATTAAGAGCCATTCAAGAACAAACTTATTCAATCTAGATTGATTGAAAAACGTTAGACTAAAATACTATACAATTCAACAAATGAAAAAAAAATTATAATTTAAACAATTGAAATAAAAATAAATTTAACTTCGACATAAGTTAAACTTAATTAAAATAATTTAAATTTATAATGATTTGATTATAATTAATTCAAAATTGATCGAATTTAAAACCAAAACAAACTCAAATTAATAATGATTCAAACTAGATACAGTTTGAACTCGCAAAGATCCAAACTTAAAAAAAATATAAATTTGAAATAATATGAAGGCCAAACAATTGGAATGCAACTTAAAAAAAATAAAAAATAAAAACCGAAAATAAACCGATCAAAAGCAATCGACAGGAAACCACTGGAATGCCTCCAATGATGAGGTGGAAGGAAAGTATAAGCAAAAGACGGTCCAAACCCAAAAAAAAGGTTAGAGCAAAGCCCACAAAAGGAGTAAAGACAAGAGCATTAGAGGAAGCAGGCAGCCCCCACATACATTCGGTCACGTCTAGTCCCCAGCAATACTCTCTCCGCCTCACTGATTTTTGCACATCCTTTCCCTCATCCTCCCCAATTGCCGTAGGTTCGTTTCTTTCTTCCTTTCTTTCTTTTTTTCTTTCCTTTTCCATGATCTAAGGATTTCTGGGTTTTCTTGGGTTTCCCTATTTGCTCTTATTATTTTTATTATTATTGCTGAACAATTTTCTATATGGACTCTGAATTGCGTGTTAACTTTATGATTCAGTAGCTTTGCTTTTGATTTTTTTTTTTCTCTTCTCCATGCCTACATATTATTTCAATTGAATTGCCCTTTTGGTTTGACCGAATTTGGACTTCGGAACATTTTCAATTATTAATGTATTTTTATTAGGTCTTTAATTATTCATGTATCGTTTCTTTTATCTTTATTGACCCTAGTTCAAGTGTGAATAAGGGCTTTTTTTTTTTTTAAATTAAGATTCGAGTATTAGTCTAATTGTAGAAATCCTGTGTTTTAAATTGATTCTATTTGATCATTTTTTTCTCTTATTGATTGTTTTTAACCCATCCCTTCATCTGGTTAAGAGGATAATCAATTTAATACCTATTGTTAGTTATAATTTTTCTTATGCATTTCTTATAATCGGTTAATTATAAATTTTTGGGAATTCTATTGTTTTCGTGCATTTACATGTTTTATTATTTGTTAAACAAGTTATGATTTTGTACTATTGTGAACCAGGAACTTATCAGGAAAAGATTGTTAGTAATCTTATTCACTGTCCTGCTTGCGCTACTTGTTCCTTTTTCTATCTTGCATTAAGTTCCTGGATTATGTGAAAACAGAAAAGTGCCATTCTTCAATGGATTGCAAGTGGTTGTGAACTGTCTGTTTTGTGTGGAGATAGTGTTGCTTCTTTTCAGTTGCTTAGCAACTTGCAATGGGGAGATCGCCCTAATGGAAGATTAATATGATGCATCAAAGTAATATGCTGCTGTAATTGAAGAGATCATAATTAATTTTATTTGATACATGATGGGTAAGGAAAGCTTGCCTCAAGCAGTCAATGGAGGTGTCAACATTGATAGTTGTTCGAATGCTGACAGTGATGATTCTGGGACTTACTCACGATGCAGTCTAGACAAAGAGGCAGGTTTGGCTACTTGTCGTGTATGCCAGTGTGCAGAATCTGACAAAAGGGGGGATGCTGCTTTAGGATTTTTGGGCATCACTCCTCCCTTACCAGAAGCGATTAAAAGGAATGGAGATGCTAAGCCTAATAGCAAAGGACTTCAGAAAGATATTGAAAATGATGAATGTCATGCTAAGAGTATTCAAAGAGAATCCGGGTTTGTTGAGTTCATAAGCCCTGAAGGAGAGGTTTTCATCTGTAGTACTGATTTAGAAATGGGCTCATGTCATCATCAGGACGCATTAATTGAACTTGGTTGTTCTTGCAAAAATGATCTTGCTCTAGTGCATTATGCTTGTGCTCTCAAATGGTTTGTTAGTCATGGATCTACCGTTTGCGAGATCTGTGGAAATGCTGCAAAAAATATCAGAACTTCTGACTTTAAGAAAGTTGTGGTTTCTTTGAAAGATTATGAAGCATTGAGAGAAAGGACTGCTAGTGGTGATCCCAATCCTGCCCAAGTTCATACAAGTTCAGGTGTAGACCCAGATGCTGTTGCTGCTATTAGGAGGCAACGGCTAAGTGAGATTTCATTGTGGTTCAGTCCACATAGCAATAATAACAATAATAATAGTTCTGCTGCAGTTTCACAGGTTATTTCCGAACAACCCCTGAATACTGTCACTGAAGAAGTTGCTTCCACTGAAAATCCTGCAACCAAATGGGCTGTGGAAGGTACTGGGATTCTTCTTGCTACGGGTCTACTTACTGTCACGCTTGCATGGCTCATTGCTCCTCGTGTTGGAAAGGTATTTTGTGATAAATGCTCATTTAACAAGCTTGGGAACTACTGCTTTTAGTTTTTCCACTGTTTATAAGAAATTCAATATATATAAATAGGAATACCCAAATAAATTCTCAAACTTTACTAAAAAATTGAAACAAACCTTCGATCTTTTATTGCATGAAATTAAGGTTATGAACTTTTTTTAAATATAATTATACCCATTAAATCTTGAAAATGGATGAATAAAGTCCAATTTTCAGAATTTTTAAAATAGCATTCTCTTAAACATTTGTCATTCAATTCATTCAAATAAATCTAAGAAAGCATTTTCTACAAATTACATCATCTGCTAAGAAAATTTTAACAAAAAATTGAATATTTTATTGTCGTAAGGTTCTAATTATAATAAAATAGAAGTTCATGAATAGTTTGAGTGTTGGTTATTTCCAGTGTGCTTATATTTTCAACCTCACCAAAAGTGTCATGAGTTTATAAAAGGCATTTTATGGGATTATCTCCATATAAATATCTTAATTTCATGCAATAAAATATCAAAGACTTTTTTTAAAAATTTTTTAATAAAATTACAGGGCTTATTTGGGTATTATATCTATATAAATATTAGCCTGCCTTAATTGGCACACCTTTAACTGTATGCTTAGAGCATTGAAATTTGCAGAAACTATAATATTTTTTCAATTCTAAACCAACATGAGAGTATCTTATGATTATGCTAAAATGCCCATTCATTTTGTAGAATTTTGACCAGGAAGGTAGTGACTGTCAATCCAGACCCACACTGATACCTACAGCTATTGACTGGGTTGTGGGCAAATTTTGGTACCCAAATATATTCATCAATTGATTGAATGGAATGATAACAGTTTCTTTCTTATATGTTATATTCTATTACATGTGCATTTGTGCATCACCATTAGCTTCCTGGTGCCAACATATTCTTGTCAATGAAAATTTCATCAAGACATAAGCACTGTTAAACCCTTTTTTTTTTTTCCAATTTTTTGATTACTAGTAACATAGCTTTGTTTAATGTGTCACTCTTTATTTTGTAGAAAACGGCTAGGAGTGGTCTTCATATTCTCCTGGGAGGCATTTGTGCTTTAACAGTTGTGGTCTTCTTTCGCTTTGTAAGTAACTTGATACTATATCTGTAGTTGTTTGTTTACTAAATTCATGTGCATTTGATTTGAGTAAATATAGATATATTTGCATGTTGTTGATACTTGATCGGTTCATTATGTTTCTGTTCCTTGACAAACTGATAACAGCTATCTTGATAACTTAATTATACTTTTGCTGTACCTTCACAATAGGCATGGCTTCTGTTTGGTGCTTGTTTAGTTTCAAATCAGCAGTTCAGTAATTTTTGCAGTCCTTTGCAGTTAGTGTAAGAAATTGAGGTTCTTTGCTGCTTGAAATAACGGCTATCTTGGTAAATTTAATTATTCTTTTGGTTTCTCTTCACAATAGGCATGACATTCATAAAATGCATGTAGTCCGTTAATCTTTACCTTAAATTCTGAATTTGGCCTGAAATAATAGTACAGAGAATTAAAGTAATTCTCTTGAGGCTCTCGGGTGGCAGGTTCAATATTGCAGTTGAATTCTGAATTTCTGTCTTCTGGTTCATAGGCTCGAGATTATCAGATCCAAAGTTTAATATTTTTTTATTATTATTTTATTTTTTCTCCTAATTTCAGTTTAGGTAATTTTTTTGTATAATGTGGCTGGTACTTGCAGATTGTGCTGACTAGGATTAAGTATGGACCAGCACGCTACTGGGCTATCTTGTTTGTCTTCTGGTTTCTTGTCTTTGGTATATGGGCCTCAAGAACACATGGTTCTCATACAACATGATTTATTGATATATAAATTCACTCTAATATTTTTTTTCTGCCAAATAGTAAATGTTGAAAAAAATGGGATTTTACGAGACTCCATTTGATAATTCATGCCTTTTGGCGGTTTGCATTTATGCAATGAGCTGTGGTTTTTCATTGTATAGAATGATGTTAGCCTAATTGGACTTTAAAGGTGATGTGATTCTTTTCAGTTTAACATTTTTAATTCACAATCATGCCATTCTAACTCAAGTGACTTAAGTGAAAGTTTTACAGTCTTGTTTCATAGCTTGGATAGAGAATGAGCAAGGGAACTGGAAAGGGGAGGTGGTGGAAGGGAAGGCTATGTGCCGGCATGTGAATGTTTTGAGTTAGTGGGTGCAGGCATAGCTCTTTGGAGTATTTCCAATTATAATCCTGATTGCTGAATGGTTAATGGAAGTTAGTTCATTATCCATTCATCTTAATATAAATATGCCTGGTATGCCTAGCATTGCTGCTTGCTGTTACTCTTGCTTGGCACTGGCCCAACTTTCTTTTTTAAGTACAAAAGAAATCACAGTCTGAGGATAGGAGAAGGGTTGCAAGTGTTAAAATTTGAATTTCAGATCACTTTACATGAATCAATTAAACTAGGTTATGGGTTCAGTTTTATTATTTTGTTACCTGGTGGAAGTGGAAACTTGTTTTTGTTTTAGGTCACATAAATTTTTATAGGTTACCAGAAGGGAGACGAAGACAATCTGAGTTTATTGGTTACTGACTGACTGTTGAAAAGGTCTGCGATACATTTTCAATGGCTCTTTGCAAGGTGAAACCTGGGAAACAAACAGCAATTCACGTGTTAACTGGATAATTGCTTTTTGTTCAATCAAGCATTCCATTGCCATGGATTATGTCAATTGATCTCGCTCTATAAAAATGCATTCTGCACAAACAGTTGGCTTGAGCCTTGAGTTTTGAATTACTATAGCTATATTTAATTTTTAAGTTAAAATACAACTAGGATCCCTAAATTAATCTTTTTTTTTTTAAATAAATCTCTAAATAAATTTTTATATTTTGATTTATATTCAAATAAATCTTTATTTCAAATAAAAAAATAATTTACGTTATTTATATCTAAAAAGATTTTTATTTCAAATGAAAAAAAGTAATTTACATTAAGAACTATCTAGATACAAATTAATAATTTGAAAGTTTACTTGGATATGTATTAAAAGTTTAAGATTTATTTGGGTGCAAATTAAAAATATAGACTTATCTAAACAAAATTACAAAGTTTAAGGATTTTATTATTATTATTATTATTATTATTATTATTATTATTATTATTATTATTATTTTAGTCTTTATAAAGCAAAGCTAACCAAGCTCATAGTTGACAGTATATCATCTCGGTCAGGCTATCACAACCCTGCAATGCAAAAATAGTGGCTCTGGACTCGTAGCAGCAGCTGTGACTTGTAAAGAAGCGTGAAAAAACATAATGCCTTTGTTTTTGGGTACAAAACGACACTGGAGCAAGAAGTGTCATCCAGGACAGAGAGTCAGTGACTTAATTTCAGTAAGCTGAACAAAATTTCTAAGCAAGTTGAAGCAGATAACCGAATTCATTTGACCTGTTTTGACAATATATTTCGGCTATGAAGAGAATTGGGAAACAATGGACTCTCATTAGAGTCTAGCTTGAGGAGCATAAACAAAAATGAACTGCTAATGGAGATTGAAAGAAAGGGATTCCATGGATGTTATGCTTTATGTAGATGCTAAACTTACTGTACCTTAACCACTAATCCTTGAATGCTACAATGACAAATAGTCAATCTTTTGATCCCATTCTTAATAATCTCTAAGAAACTTAACATATCAAAATAAACATTGTCAATGTCATATTCTTGGTTGCAATATTTGAAACTCATGATGTCCAAGTTTTAGCATAATAAACTCAAGAAAATATACATCAAACAAGAGTATGGAAGTGAACTGTGTTGGTTGCTCGTTCAAACTCATAACAGGAATGAAGTACAGACTCCAGCCTCCTCAAATGTTGAGTGCAATCCCTTCTACATGTTAAATTTTCTTGAAAATTTAAGCGTATGTGTTAGTCATGTCTAACTTTGTACTAGAGTCATGACAATGAGGATCAAGTATAATGGCACAAATTAAAGTGGAAATGCAACGTAAAAAGACATTTCATGGGGAACTTAACTATTAATAGACAGATCCAATTGTGTGCAAAATGTAATACATGCGTGCTTGAGTTCATGCAACATGCAAACCAGTGCATAACTTGTGCTTGTGTCCAATGGTATGAACTTATATTCCCTTTAAAAGATATAAACATTCTATAATTTCATCTTTCTCTAAAGCTTGAGGTTACACAGGAAGCTCATGGTGGTTCAACTCCCCTTGCACCAAAAAAAAAAAAAAAGAAAATATCAAAGAAAGAAACCAAAAGAAATAAAGAAATATATCAAATATTTCCTCCACAATCTAGGTCTTCAGGGAGGCCTCATATTCTACAATGAGAAAGCAGAGAAACTAACACAGCCTTTCCCCACATGATCCTAGAATTCCTCGTGAAATATCCACACTTCAACCTAAAATGCAGGACGGTATATACAGGTATCTCTGAACTCTTTGATGTACCTATAATGCAGTTCTTAATAATGATCTCTTTCTTCCATTTTCTTAGGCAGTGGCATAATTAAGCTCTTTTCCATTGAATAGCAACTCAATGAAAAATTTCCCTTTTTGATTGCCACTTATTTCCCTCCATCAAAATCAGCACCTATTCCTTTTCATGCTCATCATTCCTTTTGAAGTCCTCCTATTCCAGTTCAGCATAGTCTTCAATCTTTATTATGTAAATTTTTAATTGATAGCCCAAATCCCCCCCCCCCCCGCGGGGCGCAAATGCACGTACGCACACCAAAACACCCAGAGGAGGACACACATGATTAAGTTAAGCTCCACTGACCAGAGAAAGCAGAGAAAAGACCTTGCATTTAAGTTTGAAAAGCATCAGCCACTAAATTACATCTAATCAGTTTCTGAGATATATGCAAACAAGTGGGCCTCAAATTAAAGCTCTTATAATTTGTGCAACAACAATATTTTTGGAATTTCATTTACTTCTTTGACATTTCCAGCATATGCTTCCACTAATGACTACAAACCAACATCCTATTATATATCTTACCAAAAGTAGGTACGGCAACCTTTCCCATTAATATTGCTGTTCAAAAGATCTGGTTTCCATTGAAATTGCTGTACAAGAATTTAACTTCTTATATATTTTGCCATAGGAGATATTTAGCTTTTACTCATAGAAGATATTTAGCTTTTACTCTATCTTCAGGAATTTCTCCCATCACCAAGTAGGGTCCATTATTCAACTATTTGATGCAAACATCAGGAAGCTATCTCTGGTGCTATGCCTGTTTCTAATTTTAACAACCATCACATGGATCCTTTAACTTATCTAGCTCCTATGCAGGAGCACTGTTCACAAGAACCGAGAGATGCCTGTGGTTCCAGCACCATACAAAGTTGCTTATATATTAAACAAGCCAATGCCTTAACACAACTCCAAAAGTCTCCAGGGACCAAGCTACACAAGCTATCATTTCTTCATACCAAGCCCAACGCACAAAATTCATTGGCATATTTTCTCTAACTCTATAATGCCTCTTTTTGGTAAAAATCCTTCATAAGACATTTATAAACTTTTATTTCAAGAATTGAATTTTACCTAGAAAGAGGGACTAACAAAAACTTCATTTGCTGGCCTCATCCGGGCTAGATTCTAGTCCATTATTTTCAAGAGCACATTGCAACCATGAAACAAGCAATTTATAAACTGGAGTCCATTATTTCTAATTGATGCACCATTCTCATAAAATTTAAAACAGAAATGGATTAACGACAAGAATCATTCTATAAACAAGACCCTAACCAGTGTTAATAAGCAGTAGGTTACATTCTTCTTACCTATAAAAGAAATCATTTGGGTAAATTTTATGAAAATTGTTTAAGATTCTAGTAATTCGATAATTTGTGGATACGTACAAATAACATTTACATAAATTAACAAAAATAAAACAAAGAAAAAGACATACCATTTCATTTGTTTTTATCCAAGATAAAAAACATCATCAGTCATCAAAACAACATACTGCAAAATCTTCAAAGGAGCATTCCTGAAATCCAATGAAGGCAACCTCAGCTCTCTTATCCTGCGTTCTCCATTCCCTCTCCGTCCCCAAACCCGACCCGAATCCACTTTCTTAAACAAGTAAACCGATTTGGTAGTGGTATTAGCAGAATATAGAGATGGGTTTTTCCTTGTACTGAAGAGGGTCCATCCCATTCCAGCTAAAGCTTTTGAAAAAGCCTGCATTGATTCGATCCTATCCCCCGTCAACCTTGAAAACAGAGAAACGGAGCAGCAATCCCAGTTGCGGGAATCATCAAATTTTGCATCATAATCAGAGCCGGTGGTGATAAAAACCAGCTTGAAAAGGCCTTTGGAGAGGGAAACAAAGGAACGAAGGTGGGAAAGGGAGGAGGAAGAGAGTGAGGGGAAGGAAATTAAAACTGCATCGTTGGGTAAAGGCATGGAAAAAGAAGATGAGAGAGACAAGGCAGAAGAAGAAGAGGAAGAAGAAGAAGAAGAAGAAGAAGAAGAAGAGTAAGAGAAAATGATGTGCGAAAGGGAAGGAGTAGGATACAAATCCATGCCCATTTCTCTAGCAATGGTGGCTAACCTGTATATGTCGCTAATTACTTCTTTCGTGGGGAGAAAGAGAAGCAATGGGATTTTGGTTTTGGGTTTGGGTTTGGGTTTTGTTGCTTTTGAGGAATGATAATAAAAATTGTAAAAGCTAGGTCTGGAGACATCATCATTATCTCCTTCAAGGTTGAATTTAGTATGATGGTGAGTTTTCTGGGAGACAAGCAAAGGGTGTTGGGTAATGGCTTCTCGTACCAGCTTTAATGGGAGCATCTTTTCTTTTGAGTTTTGGGGGGTTGCCTGTGTGTCTTTCTGTAATAAATAGGGCATCATTGTCTCTTTCTTTTGAAATCTTGACTGCTTAACAATGCAAGATCCAGTTTGACACCTGCTTTGGTTACATCACTACCGTTGGAAGCTGGCTTTCATTTTTGTTGTCCTTGCCATGCTACTTGTCCATGTCCGTGCCCACGTCCACAGCATGCCTCTCAAGGCCTCCAAGCCTGGTCTTACAAAGGATGGGCTTTCCACAAGTTTTTATAACTCTTCAATAGGTTAAGGCCCACAAGCCTAGCTGCAAGGGATCCCATTTGTATTGGTGAATATCACGTTAACGCAATAACTTATTTTATAATGCACGCAAAATAGGTTTTAAATTGTCAACAGAATGATAAAATTCAAATATTTAAACTTCACTGTTATTAGTTTTATTTGGTGGACGATTTATAGATTTAATATAAAATTTTTTAAGACCTATTATAGGCCTCAACTTTGAAATAAAAAAAGTATCCTCTTAGGCTAAAATTTTACGTATCAAAAAAATAGAATTAAAAGAGCTAATAATTTTTTATCAAAAATTTTTTGAATTGTTTTGAATTTTAATCATTAAAATTGAGTCATTTAAAATTCAAATTGTTAAAATTTAAAATCAAATAATTTAATTTTAGGTAAATACTTTTTGTTGTTAGGGTTTAAATCATTTAAATTAGATTAATTAAGATTCGAATTCACGTAGTGAATTTTTTTAATTAAATAAGTAGAGACGAAAGTATAAATCAAAATTAATTGCCAAAAAGCCTTGTGCTAAACAAGTATGTAATATAATATTATTTAATTATTTTTAATATTTTAAAAAAATAATCTTACTTTTATAAAAAAATGTTATTCAAACTTTTAATTATTTTTATAATTACTTCATGATTAACAAAGTTATTGTTAAAAAATATATTCACTTGTGAACTTCCTTGCTTCACTATGGAAAGCGAAAGTGTTGTCATTTTAAATTTTATTTAAAAAATATATATCAATCAATAAATATAAATAATATACAAACTAATAATAATAATAATAATAATAATAATAATAATAATAATAATAATAATAATAATATAGTATTAGTTATCAATCAAATAATGTTAGAAGTGATAAACATGAAAAATGTGATTGAAAAGTCAACACAACAATTTGCTATAATGTTTTTTTTTTTGAGTTTTTTCCCAAACTACTATACTTTGGAACTTTATTTGCCTGACCATATTACTTTTAAACTTACCTCTTAACTAAAGGTACTCTAACTTATTTGGACTCCACGTTAATATCTCTTTTTTAATTAAATAAAAATAATCTTTGTTCTACTTATCTACAATAATTACATTCTTATTTTTCTCAAAATATACTCTATCTCATTCTAATTTTTTTTACTCCAAAATCAATCTCAAAATCCATATCTCTCTGTCTCATTCTATTTTTTTACTCTAAAATCAATTCCAAAGTTTATACCAATTATTACGAAGCATAATCTTTGTTACATTAATCTTTATATTTTATTTTATTTTCTTTAGTACTCTAAAATCAATCTCAAAATACATTTACATGATTGCATATTTGCATGATGAAACATAGCTTGAATAACAGTAAAATAAAAGACCACCAAACTAAAAATAGCAGTAAAAATGAAATCACCAAACTTGGATTCTATTTGCCTCTCTAAAAAAAAAAAAACTTATTAATTTTACTAATGTAACATCTTTTTCTTCCTAATTTTTTGTTTCAATTCTTTAATCTTCTATCTCTCCTTAATTTGAAGTTATCTGGATTTTAAAATCCTACAAAAAAGATTTGTCATTTTGAAACCATACATATGTTCGCCTGTAGTTGAGAAACGTGTAAAATGGACAACACCATAATGGATCCTTATTGCAACCAAACTCATCTTCAGCATGGGAATCAAACACATGGACACACGTCTTCTTTTTCAATAATGAACTTATTGTTATGTTTTAGTCTGATTCTAAATTGCAATAGATTGTTTGAAAATTTTCTGATAAACAATTGTCATAAACGAAAATTCTCTAATGAATGCAAATCAAAACTTACTCTTTTTTACTTTTGGAATAATATATATTTGTCCCATAATTGAGATCTCTCTAAAGTTAAAGTATTGACTTTGGAGAATGATTTTGAAAAAAAAAAAGATGAATGTATGTGTTATAGATATACAAGAGAGAAAGAGAAGGTAAACTGAAAAGAAAACAATGAGGTGGAATAAAATGTTGACGTGGAGGTTAATTGACTTAAACTACCTTTTATTTTGGAATAAAGTTTAAAAGTATTCTTATTAAAGAAATAAGATTAAAAAGTAACTTTGGGAAAAAGCTTATTTTTTTTATGTTTTGAGAAATATCTTCACTTCTTGGCTTAATTAATGGCTTAAAGATCTAAATTAAATTCATTAAACATTAGTCATAGTCTTAAATGAAATCCATGAAAAATAATTAAGGACATAACTATCTCAATTAAAGTTAGTTGAAAGTCTAAACAAGCCTTGGAAAAAGAGTTCAATTAATCCAAAAACATATGTTAAAAGTCAAAATTGATTCTAAATTATACAACCAAAGAGCTCAATCACCCTTTAAATCATATTTTATATCAAATCTTGGTTGGCATAAAATTATACATCACAATCTTAAAAGGCTCTATTATATTGAGATGGGATAACTTTAATATATTGTATAAATTATGAAAAAAAACTAATTATATAATCCTATATGATAGTAGTGAAACTTATGTATATAGTGCATTTTTATACATATTAAAATATATTTTTATATGTTTTATGTTATTGTAATTTTTTATTTCTAGTGCATTTCATAAACTAAAAACTAGTAACTATATATAGTTAATGGGTATATACATATGTTAATAACAAACTATAAGTAATTATCATGCAAATAAGTAACTTTGAAACAAGTAAAATCTATAACTATATATAATAATAGTCCTCAATTATTTATTGAGGTTCACCTCAACAATGTAAATAAAATTGATTAGGTGGTTATATTTGGGAAAATATTAGTTTTTTTATAGTAAAAACAGAATCCTCTTATACAACAATGCTATCTGTTTAGGTGTAAAGGCCATGTGTACCTATTTCTTTATGCATGAAGGCCATGTGTTTAATAACTTTCTTCATCTTTCAAAAAAATGATGATGAGAGGGAAGAAGTGCATAAGAGAGAGGGAGAGAGGGAAGAGAGAGAGATGGAGAGAAAAAGAAAGAAGAGCTAACTTTATGAAATTTTAATCTTTCCTCAAAATTTCTATTTCTTTTTTATTTTCCTCTGTTGAAATTAGAGATGGAGGAACTGACGGTGGCGACGTCGTCGTCAAACATGTTCCCGTATGTGATCTGGTTATGATTGGGAAAAAGAAAAGCTTGAAGCATACGTTTTATTATTTCGCTATTAAGAATCGTTCCCTTTTCTTTTATTTGGCATCTTTTTACAAGGTCAAGTTTGGCAAAAAGGTCATCTATTAGCATAATTTTGTCATTTTAGGTAAATAAAGCTTGGTTTAAATTTGATAAGTCAAATTTGGTATTTTTTTAACTTTAATAGCCAAAAAAAAAATGAAAAAATGAAGGAAAAAGAAAAAAAAAAAGAGAAATAAGGTTTTCTTTTCTATGCTTTAATTTTTTTTTTTTTTTTGGGTTTAGACTTCAATTTAAACCTTTTTTTTTGTTTTCTTTTTTATGGTTTTAAATTTGGCCAAAAGGTTTAGACTTAGGTTTTTCAGTTAAATGCTGTAGTAATAACAATTGCCACCTTGAGTCCCAAGCAAGTTGTCAAAAACTATACCTGATACAACTATGTACACAGTGAGCAACTCCAACAATGAGTTTATGCTTATCTTTAATCCTTATGGAGCCAAGTACATTGGCTTGCTTTGCTTTCGCCAAGAAAACACCAAGGTATTTTTTACTCAAGTTAGTTAAATTTTTTAAATTAATAGCAAGGTTCGAAGCTTTTTGGGTTGATTTTGTTTCATTTGTCATAGTTTGATTAAAGAGAATGGAGCAAAGAAGTGATGTAAAAGTTGTACCAATTACACTTGATTAGATGACTCTTTTTTAAATTACTAGTTTATCATTTATTTATGAAAATAAAAATGTTATTAAAATTGGATTGGAAATAACAATATTGATTTTTACGATTACTATTTTTATAATTTATGCTATAGTTATATTCACTAAAGGTTGAAGGAATTGCATTTCATTTTCTACTGGATCCCATTCAAATAAAGAATGCATTAGAGGTTAGTGTTTCATGCAATTTGATTTTAAAGTTGTTTTTAAAAGAGGACATGACATTATCCCAAAAATAGCTTAACATTGCTATTCAATATTATAGACTTATTTCATCTAGATTGTGTACTGCCATTTATTTCATCTAGATTATGTATTGCTATTTTCTTAATTAGGCAATGAAGAAAAAGAAAAAGAAAAAGAAAATAAAAGATAGGAGGTTTCAAATTTTATGTAGGAGTAAGAGAAATTGTTGGGTTAGGGTATCAATTTTTATGTGAATTGGATGTTGGGAACGTAAACAAGACAACAATGCGTCAAATAGAGCTGTGACAATGATTCATTCCTACTTGAATGAAGATGTTATCTTTTTTAGTTGGATAAATCTACACTATTAGCTTATGTTAGTTTTTTATGTTTATTAGCTGAAAACTGATGACATCAAAAATGAGTTTGAAGGAGTTCCTATTTTTCAGGTGAGCTATTTATTTTATTAAATACATATGATGTCTTTGAGAGTGGTAATATGGTTAAAAGACATTTTAAGCTTAGATAATCATTTTGTTATTGCATGCAAAGCACAATGATCATTACTTTGAAAAAGTCATTTATTGAATTTGTTCTTCTTTTACCGTTGAAAACATTCATTAGTCAAATTGTGGTGATAGTGGTTTGATTGATTTACATTTAGTTTTTAATCATTGCATGATTATATAACTAATTTATCAATTTTCTCATGAATCATTTTTTGATTTATCCTTCTATTTTTATTTCTTTTCTCTTTCCTCATTTATGTGATGATTTTTATTTCTTATATATATGAATCATTTGTTTTCTTTAGTTAGATTTCGCTTAGATCACATAGGAATCAAATTATTTCATTCTATATACAATATCTAAAAGTTGTCTTTAAATTGCAGAATTCTACTTGATTTCTCTAAGATAGCTCTTTGTCACTGGTTACCTATGGCAATTGGTAAGGGAAACTATAACATTTTTTTAATTTATGTTCTAAAACTGTACAAAATCCAACATAGTTATAAGGTTCAATAAGGTAAATTTCAATAATAAATAATTTCACATTTAGAAGTTTCCTTTTGTAGAGATTAGATTTTTAATTTTTAATTAAAAATTATTATTTGAATGTGATTGGGCAAAGACTATTTTGCAAGTTGAAGCTGAAGAACTACCTGAGTTATTTGAGAAATACTTTATTTTCATTGTGCCTTATTTTGTCTTCTTTAAGATAAACTTTTTTATGGGCATCTTTGTTTTTTATTCTTGTCATGTAATGATATGATTAAATTTATTTTAAACAATGTTTAAAAGGTAATCACATTTAAGAGTTTTTTTTTTTAGTATAATTTTTGAATAAGTAGGCTATTCCTATTAGAATCAATCTCTACTTTTAATTAAAACATAAAATTAGTTTTTTTTGGTATTAATATTTGCCTTCAAAGCATTGAGATTTTGATTTGAATTTTCATTTTTTGGCTTAAATTTAGTGTTTTTGATCTTTATATCGGTTTCCACTTCTGTTTAAAATTTTAGGTATTTATGGGTTTGACTTTTTATTTGCATAATGATAATTTTTTTGTCTTTGAGTGTAGCAACTGATTATGAAATTCAGACAATAATCTAGATGGTTGTTGGTAATGTTATATTATTGTTAAGGTTGTGGCAAAATACTTGGATCCAATTCTCAGAATTTTAAATTGTTCTACAGGTAATAAATGTTTCTTTAATTTTTTTCTAATTAAATGTTGGTCTCTATCATATACATAATTCTTCTATTACTAAATTTTTTAACTTCTCATATGGTCTTTCAAGAGCTTTTCCCAATTTGTTTGTTTTGGTTTATTTTTTTTTTCTATATGTATACAAGTAAAAGTTTTGACTGGTACTTATTTGCAGGCCAAAGCAGACCAATCTTTCTTGGTTGGTCACACCATCACTAGAGACAATGCACCTTAGTAGAAAATGAGGTGCAAGTTAATCATGATTGTTAGTGTGAAAGAATTAACAAAAGTGCATTTGGTAGAGAAGACTCCATAATAGAGCTTATGGAACTCCAACGTGGACTTGATGGTATCTAAGTTTTATACCCAAGTGTTTACTTTTACAGACGGATTGGTGCATCCAACTTATTTGAGTCGCAGGTGATGAAGGAGGCATTAAATAAGGCCTTGGTGTCGTTTTACCCCATGGTGGGATAGTTGAAAAAAGAAAGATTGAGATTGACGACAATGGTGAAGGGTGTTCTTTGTTTAGGCTAAAACTACTTCTGTTATAAATGATTTTGGTAATTTTGCATCCACCGTAGAGCTCATGTAGCTCATCCCAACCATTAGGTGGCATATGTACTTTTTTGTTTTTGGTTTCATAGGTAATTTTTTTCAACTTTTTTTACTTATTTATTTTTTTAATTGAATCAAAGTACATAAGCCAGACTTTTTGGTTTAATGTTGGTTAATAGCTATATTTATAGTTTATAAAAAATATATAAAAAAAACCAAATTCATGAGAGAATAGTCTTGTTATAAATTTGAAAGTTTGTTTTATAAATAGCATATTTGAATAGTGTTATATTATAAAGACAAAGATACCAATTCAGCAAATAGATATTGATTGGTGAGTCCCAACTTGGTAGATAGGCTAAAAGTTTGGTGGAATAAAGATCATGTTTAGAGAAGAAAATAAATTTGGTGTTGCAGTCCATGAATAGGCAACCATCGCAATGTATTTATGCATTTTGTTATGGCTTTTATGATTTCAACATTTACAATTATTTGATCAAGTTTGGTTATTAATGTTAATAACACTATGTCATGTATATTAAAGTCATTTAGGCTACATTTGGCATATAAGATTAGTTAAAGGATAAGATACTAATCATTCTATCATATGTTTGTTATACATTTAAAAAAAAGATTGGATTATTGAAAAGGTTAGATATCCCATACCAATAGGATAACTTTATCCTTTTGAAAAGTAGGAGATTATTTTTAATCTATGAGATTAAATAATTTATTAAAATTTTTAAATAATGGATTTCATATTTTACCTTTAACTTTAAAAACCTAAATTTTAAATTATTAAATATTTAAAAATATTCTCCACTCTGTAACTTTTTTTCACTGTCCATCAATAGTGAAAACTCATTTATTTTCCACTAAAATATATTATCTATTTCTTAAACTTTTCAATCTCAAAGCGATTCTTGTCCTCTCTCTCCATCAATTTTTCTTTTAGATTTCTCACTATCAAGTAGGATTTTTTCAATTTTCTTTTAGATTTCTCAATAATAAAAAAAACGTTATCTCTTGATGCCGTGGATGGAATATGAGCCAACTTCAATTCCAAAACCTGAGATTCATTTGCTTGAAATGCTTTCTCTGCCTGTGAATGAACATGATTCTAGACACAAACTTATGACTTTCTAACTTTTATTTTCTTGGGAACCAAATAAAAAAGTAAATTTTAGATTTGACCTAGAGGAGAATTAGACGTTGGTTTCCAGAATGTTTCATATGTTCAAGTCCTTTTTCGAATGCTAAGAAAAGCATCATTGCCAATCGAAAAGCTCTAACTTTAAAATCAAAGTAGTATATAAAGGTAATTTTGGCTAATAAAAAATATCATCCTATCCTAATCTTAATCTTGCACATAACAAACATGATAAATGATAAAATAATATTCTATCTTGTTTTTAATCCTTGTACACACCAAACATAACATATGATTATATAATTTAATCTACTCTTGTTTATAATTTTATATTATCATCATAATCTTATGCACCAAACAAAACTTTAATGACTTCAATACCTTTTCAATTTAGTGACCTTGATAGATTGGTTGACTTAATCTTAGTAGCAATGGTTTGTTAAGGTTGGTGTCACAAGATTTTAGAGGTTTAAAGGATTTAAAGAGATCGTTTTCAAGAACAATAGTTTTGGTGGATTCTTACTGGCTAATTTCTTTCCTGCTCCAATTCAGTTGTAAATTGTAGTATTTTCATAGTTAAAACAAATATGTAACATATTGCAGACCCGTTGACTAGTAATTTAATAAAGTTAAGGGGACAAAGTTGAAGTAGAAAAGCAAAATAAAAAAAATTTTATAGGTAAAAATATAATTTTGAAAAAGCTAGGGATTATGATACTTCTAATAGAGGTATCCATAGGTCAAGCTAGGTCGAGTTCGAATTGGGCTCATACTTGATATTAATAACTTATATGCTTGTTTAAGGCTAGCTCGATCTGATATTTTAGACTTCAAATTTTTTTCAAATTCAACCAAGGTTGAAAAAATAAATCTCAAACTCATTCATTAAGCCTAATTTATATAATAAAAATTAAATAAAATATTAAATAAAATATTACAATAAAAATTCAAATATTATACTTTCATAATTATATATTTTAATTATATATATTTTTAGGCTGAGTTCAAGTTTTAATTTTTTTGCCTAAGGCTTGATCTGAATTTTAAACGAACCTAAAAATTATATCTAGCCTATTTAATGAGCCTAAATTTTTTTGTTCAAACTTTTTTAAAGCTTAAATAGGTTTTTGGGTTTAGACAAGTAGCCCAATCTTTTTGAATAAATTTACTTCATAACTCTTAAACTTTCATATACCTACAAAGGTTGCATAATTTAGATGGATTAAATAGGTTTTTTGTGTTTTGATTAGTTTTGCCAACTTTAATGTTATTCAATACTTTATTTAAAGTACAATATTAAATCTGATAATTAGATAGATTTAAAAGAAAAAAAATATCATCTCTACTACTTATTTTCATTATTTTATCATAAACTAATTAATATGCATATTAAAATAAATCTAGGTTCAATATATATCCAATTTCTTTTATTTTTTAAATAATTTTCATTTATCTTTCTACTCAATTTAAAATAATTAAAATTTAAGTCATTAATTAACTTTAATGTGCATTAGTCATCCTATGATGAAGTAACGAACATTCAACCGAAAGAAAATTACTTAAAAAAAAGTAGTTGATATAATCCTTACCCAAATTTATGAAATATAAAATTTATAACTATATATAAAGTTTGTCGTCTTTATACTATTATCATTGACAAATCAGCAATTATATTAAAAATGATTAGAGGGTTAGTTTAGAAAAATGACTATTTATTTCATAACATTTTATACTTTAGCTTATCTACTTTGCTCTTTTTCTTTCTTTCGTTCAATCTTTCTATGTTTCTCTTTTTTTTTGTTATTGTAAGTATATTTTTTCTTCTTCATTTTTTGAATCCATTTGTTCTTTTCTTCGTATGTTTGTGTTTTTAATTTTTTGAGTTTTTTTTGGGTCGATGGTGAATTTCAGATTATTGAAGCTGTAATTTTAGTTGTTTTTAAGTTTTTTTTTTCTTTTTCATGCATTGTTTGATTGTTGTTTTTATGTTTTGTAGGTTTGATTTTTTGTGTTTTATTGGTTTTTTCGTACATATTGGTTTATTCTATTAAGTGATGTTTTATTTATTTTGGATTAGTAATCGAAGGTAATTTTTTTGTTAAAACGTTAGTTTTTCCTTTTGTTTTGGTGTTGTTTCTTAATTTTTGTGGGTTTTTTTTTATCAATGAAAATTTTGTTGATGATTTAATTGTTAATTTGAATTGTTTTGACATTGTTTGTTTTTTGCTTGCTTCTTGTTTGTTTTATTGTTTCATACATTATACAGATTCTTACTTTTGTGATTTGTAGGCTTTGGTTATGTGTTTAGATTCCATTTTTTCGTACATAAAGTTTTTTTTTTTAATTGAGTTTCTAGCATAATCAAAATAGTTTTTAGAAAAACATTGACATATTTGAAAGAAGATATTAGATGTATGAGTAATTAAGTTATTGATGAATTTTTTTTTTAATGTTTTAACTATTAATTTGAGTTGTTTTAACATTGTTTGTTTATGCATGCGTGTTGTTTATTTTGTTGTTTCATTCATTATATAAATTGTTATTTTGGTATTTTGTAAGTTTTAGTTTTATGTTTATATTGGATTTTTTTTTCATGCATGGAGGTTTTTTTTATGTTAAGTTTTGTTTTGTTGTTTTTTTTTTTTTTTTTTTTTGGTTTTGGATTAGGTTTTCACCATAATCAATATAGTTTTAGAAAAACACTTGCATTTTTAAGAAAAGATATTAGATGTATTAGAAACTAATTACTTTGTTATTATATCTATTTATGTAGATTAATAGAAGATTTCTAGGTTTGGAGGATGAGAAATCCAATATAAAAATTATTTTTTGCGTAAAATTTTTTATTGGGTTTATTGCTGGAAGTATTACCTATATTGTTAGGTGTTTTGTGGATGTTATGAAAAGTCAAAAATAGATAAAGGTTTTTTTTTTTTTCCAAAACCTAATCGATGATTCTTAATGTTGCTACATATTTGTTGATTTTTATGTATATTATATATCATTTAATTAATAGAATAGCATTGTAGTGATAATGTTAATCTATTTTTTTTTTTTTTGTGATGATTTGATGTAAAATAGAGTTGTATTAATAGAGTAGCATGAGAAATAAGTTTAATTAATTTTTATATGAGCAATGTTGTGTTTGATTAAGTTAATGATGTTAATTTACTTGATTTTTTTTGTGATTCAATCTTTTGGTAATGGTTCTATGGTGAATTATGATATGGTTAATCATAATGTAAATCATATTTAATTAATGTGTTTACATATTTTTGTTGTGAATCATAGTGGTATTATATTTATTGTTATGATAGTAGATGTTGGGTTTATTGTTGGTGATTATGTTGAAAAAATATGTATTCATGATCAAAATATGACATAATTGTATAAATTGACATAAATGTTTGTTTCATAATGAGATGTTTGATTTGTAATTATATGAAAGTTTTATTTATAAGTAATTCATTTTATTTGATCAATTTGTAATTTTGGCATTCCATAACGTTTAACATGATTTATTTTGTTGTTAATTTGGATCTTTTTGGTATATGTTTTAATGGTATTGATTATTTATGATAATTTTCATCTTGTACAATACTATTGAAAATTATACGTTTTGATGTTTTTGGTTGTATTAAAGGTTTCGTATTGGTAAATTTATTTTGATTTGAATTTCAGTTAATTGTAAGGTTCTTTGATTACAGCATAGATAAAAATCAATATCTTTGATTACAATGTAGATAAAAGATTGATGATAGGTAATACAGATTGATTATAGCTAAGTGTAATCAATCTTTGATTACAAAATGTAACACAGTTGTAAGGTTCTTTAATTATAACATTGGTAAGGTTCTTTGATTACAGCATAGATAAAAAATAAACATATTAACATTTGAGAGAGATGTTTACAAATTAAAAAAGATTGATGATAGGTCATTTATATATCTATAAAAAAATTTTCTTAGTTAAAGTAATTTAAAATATCACAAATTTATTTCTTTGTTGTTTCATATTTTTGTGCAATGTTTTTAAAATACGTCTTCTACTAGAAATAGAGGATCTATGTAACTTAAATTATTATTTTTTGTTATATGTAAAGTTTTGAAGAGTCAATGATAAATAATTTGAAATTATTTTTTGTTCTTTAAGCACTGATTTGATGATGTTATTTAGTTAGCATCATGTAAATGTTTATGTCATTCAAGCTAATTTACTATCTTTTTTCTACTTTTAATAGATTAAATCACAATGTTCTAAAGTTTTTTTTTATGGTTTTATGTTATAAATTTAGTGTGATTTTTAGTTGCATTGATTGTACTTCAGTATGTGGATTTTTTTTAGTTATTACATTGTTTACTTACCTTTATCCATTTGTTTTTCTTTTTTTTTTTATAGGAATACTTTTGAGTAATGAGTTAGTGTAAAACATAGTTGTATTAATTCTTTTAATAATGTGATATTTATTATTGTAGTTAATATTGAGGTAAGTTTTGTTGGATATGCAGCAAGATGATTGTACGTTTTATGCATGATTTCTATTTTTTGCGGCTTTTTTATTAGATTGTATTGAATGGTAACATTAATGATACATTTATTAAAGAAAGTATGACAATTTTTGAATAACTATTAATAGCTTTTAAACAATAAAGTTAAAAATTTATGTAAAACAGTGTTATACAAACTATTTTGATAGTTATTGTAGTTAATCTACAAGAAGATTTTGTTTTATATTAAAGAAGATTCTATATTGTAATTGTTTTAGTAAATTTATGTCATTAGCTCAACTATTTTTTATTGGATATTATTTATCTGTTGTAGTGCATGTTTGGTTATTGCATGTATTAAATTATCTTATTCAGTTTTATTGTTAATGATTTTTTTTGTATAATTGTTATAATTATTTTTTTATTTTCTTTATGTTTTTCTTATTTCTAAAATTTTGTTGATTTACAAGTGATTTTAGAGTTACCACTATCAAAATTGAAGTTTAGGTTTGATTTTTTTTTTTTGTTTTAGTTTTTCATTTTATGTTATTTTTATTTTGTTTTTGCTGAGTTTGTTTGGTTTTGTTTCTGTTTTTGTCTATTAAGTATATGTAAAACAAAATTATACAAACTGTTTTGACAGTTGGTTTATTAAAATTACACAATTGTGTTAATGTTGATATGGTTGTAACTGTTAAATGAATAGTTGTGTTTGATTGTTAAAAAATGTCTATTTGTGGTTTGTACTTTTATTGAGTTCTATGTAATTAGGTTAAATAGTGAGTCACAATTGGCTTAAGGAAAATAGACTTGCAAGTTTAGTCATGATGCAAGCTGACGAGTTTGATCTTTATGAAGTTTTTGTTTTTGTTGATCTTAGGAGTCACACGACTATGAATAGGCTTAAAAGGTTAAATATACTTCGTTCTAATAGAATAAGATAACAGAGAAGTTTAATTAATTTTTATGCAAATGATGTTATGTTTGGTGAGGCTAATAATATTGTTTCTTAGACTACCAATGTTGTTTCTAATCAAGTAAATAATACTAATAATTTACTTGATTCTATTGTGGTGCAATCTTTTGATCATAGTTTTATGGTGGATTCTCATATGGTTAATCAAAATATAAATCATGTTGGTTGCATTCAATTGTAGGAAATAAAGGTGAGTTAAATACTATATCATTTGAGTGTTTAACAGGTGATGCATCTTTTGATTCTTCTATTAGTAAACCATAAAATTATGACTATTTTGCTAGTCCTAGCAACTATAGATTGGATGTAGGTGACATCAGTTTAAGTCATGTTAATAGAAAAGTAAGTGGTTATGATTCTGTTATACCTTTATATATTGATATAAATTTAAGTGATTTTGATGTTATTCATCATCTCGATCGTGAAAGTACTAGAGTGGTAGCTGATTTCTTTAAGTCATTTCAAATGTTTCATGGTAACTATTTTTTAATGATAAGTTTTTTTTTTATCTATATTATTTGTTCTTTATATTTGTAAAAACTTTTTTTTATTATATCGTTAAGGTTCTAGTAGCACTTTGAATACTATTATATATGAATTAAATGAAATGAATGGGAAGGTATTTGAAAACAATAGCACATGTCATTTAAGCGAGTGAATTGATAAAAAATATATTGCTATTATAATATAGAATAAATTAATGTATGATAAAGGCTATCCTTATTCTTCCATGTTTTATTTGCTTAATAAGAAGATGTTTTGCATCTTATAACTTTGGAGGTCTTGATGGTGTTTGGCTTTTTTGTGGCACGTATATGTGGTTTGAAGAGAGAATTGATGTTTCAAAAACCACATCTCATCTTGTGTTCTTTCTTTGTTGTAAGCAAAAGATGGTTAAGTTACCTTCTTTTAAACCTACTCCATCTTTTTTAGATAAATTACTTGATTATGAGAGAGATGCTAGAGCTACCTGTTTTAAAGAGAAAATGATAGTTTATAATTTGATGTTTCAATTTACTTTAATAGGAGGTAAAATTGATGATTCTGTTAATAATTCATAAAAACTTTATGTTTTTAAAATTAATGTGTAGAATCATCATCGAATTGGTTCATTGTTGCCTATTACGGGTTGAAGACCAAGGTTCACTTAGCTATATATTTATACTACAGATAATGAAGTGTCAAATAAAATGTTGGCTTTGAGACATAATGATGAAAATAATGTTACTGATCCTAAAATTATAGATGGTTTGATTAAAATGCTTGATGCAAAGAATGAAATAGTGAAGGCTTTTAAGATGGCACAAGATAGATTTACAGAATCTGATTATATTTTGATGTGTTTGAAATTAATGGGTAGCATAAGTGAATATGATTGTAGTTATCGTGTTCCTATTGCATTTGAAATTGTTGGATTGATTGTTGGTGATATAAGAGAGTTTGATAGGCAAAAAGATATTGTCATTAAGCATAAATCAAAAGGTTTAAAGTATATTTCTGATTTGCATCCTTCATTTATAGCTATGCAATATTTATTGTTATTTTCGTATGGAGAAGAAAGTTTTAGTCTTGGTCTCTTTTATTCACAGCCTACTAATAGATGTAAAATTAAGAGAGAAACAATTACAATGCATGAATAATATGCTTACCTCATTCAACAATGATTTGCACAAAAGAATACATTGTTGAGAAAAGGTAGGTTAATTCAACAATTTATTATAGATGCGTATTGTAGTGTTGATGAGATGAGACTTCAGTACATCAGACAAAAGCAAAAACATTTGAAGTTTGAATTGTATAAAGAAATAAAGGATGCAATGGAAATGGGTGATGAACAAGCAGATGTCGTTGGAAAATGTATTGTTTTACTAGCTTATTTTGTAAGAAGTCATCGATATTTTTTTTAGAATTATCAAGATGCTATGGCAATTTGCAAATATTTTGGGTATCCAAATTTGTTTATAACTTTTACATGCAATGCCAAATAGGCAAAAATTCAAAAAGCATTGAATTTGATTCTTGGGCAAAGAGCAGAAGATAGACTAGATATTATATGCAGGGTTTTTAGGATTAAACTTTGACATTTAATTGATGATTTGATAAAGCATAATCATTTTGGCAAAGCTGTCGGTGGTATGTTTTACACTAATTTTCTTACGGTTTCAATTCAATGTTTTTTAGTTTGTTGTTTAATTTGTAATGACATACACAATTGAATTTTAAAAACGAGGACTTTTACACGTATACATTTTTTATGTCTTCATCCAAATGATAAATTTTCTTATTTTGAATCTACAAACAAGATTATTTCAATCGAAATTCTTGATGATAATTTTGATTCACTGGGTTATGAAGTTGTTAGTAATTTTATGATGCATAACCTGTGTGGTGCAGCAAATAATCAGGCTCCTTGTATGATAAAAGAAAAATGTTCAAAATTTTTTTCAAAATAATTTCAAGTTGAAACGATTATAAAAGAAGATAGATTTTCAGTTTATCGAAGGAAAGATCATGGTTCTATTGCTGTCAAAAATGGTATTGAGTTGGATAATCATTTTGTTGTTCTTTATAATATTGATCTTATTGTCAAGTACTAAGCTCATATCAATGTAGAGATATGCAATCGAACAAAAGTTGTTAAATACTTATTCAAATATATAAATAAAAGTGCAAATAAAGCAAAAATAATTCTTCAACGAAGCAATAATAGAAAACAATCTAATGAAAAATGAAAAGTGTTAGACATTGATGAGGTTAAAATGTATTTAGATTGTCGATATCTTTCTGCTTATGAGGCATGTTGGAGATTGTTTGAATTCTCAATTCATCATAACCATTAGTTCAAAGGCCAGTCATTCACTTGTCAAGAAAGCACAACATTTACTTTTTTTATAGAGAAACGTTGTCTAAAGTGGTTTAAAGACCTAATGTTCATAAGACTATGTTCAATGAGTGGATGGCTACTAACAAAGAGTATGAAAGTGTTAGAACATTGCTTTATGCAGATTTTTCTACTCAATGGGTATGGTATAAAACATAAATGAAGTGAAAAATAAGAAAAAATGAAAGATTTGTAAGAAGAATAGTGTATATTCATCTTGCAGCAGGTGAGTTATTTTGCATGCGTATGTTGTTGAATGTCATCAAAAGACCTAAAAGTTATGAAAAGTTGAAGACTATTGTTAGAGTTTTGTACCTATTTTTCTGTAAGCATGTTAAGTGCTTGGTCTTTTGAGAGATGATAGAGAATGGGATGACGTTTTGTTTCAAGCATCAAAATAGGTTATAAGTCATGAACTCATAAAACTATTTGTCACAATTATATTATTTTGTCAAGTAACAGATCCAAATACATTTTGGGAAAAAATTAAAAATTATTAGCGGAAGATATTGAGCATAGGTTGAAACAAGCTACTGGTGTTACACAATATATCATTTCAAACTCTGAATTAAAGAATTAAGTTTTTGTGGCATTAGAACAAATTTTCAATGAGCATTCCACTTCTCCGATAGAACATAAACTGTCTATGCCTTTTAGTAGAAACATGCATTTAATGGTTGACAGACTCTTACAAGAAAAATTGGACTAGAATTTGGTAGATCTTCGTCAACAATAACTGCAATTGTTATCAAATTTAAATGAAGAATAAATGCGAGTTTACGAAGCTGTCAAGTTGTCCATTCACAATAATGAAGGCCAAATATTTTTTATTTATGGTCATAGAGGAACTGGGAAGACATATTTGTAGAACACAATTATATCTAGTGTAAGGTCATTGAAAAAAATTGTGCCTTCTGTAGCTTCATCTGGTATAGCATCTTTGCTTTTACTTGGAGGTAGAATAACTTATTCAAGATTCAAAATTCCTCTTGATATTACTGATTTGTCTACATGTCAAATCAGAAAAGGAACATAACTAGTAAGGCTAATGCAAAATACAAGTCTTATCATTTAGGATGAAATGTCTATGATGCATAAAAATTGTTTTGAAGCTTTGGATAAATCTTTGAGAAATGTTTTAAGTGTTAAATCACCAAATAGAAACCAAAAGCTTTTTGGAAGATTGACTGTAGTGTTAGAAGGTGATTTTAGGCAAATATTACTTGTGATCAAATTTTGAACAAAGATTGACATTTTGAATGCTGCAATAAATCGATCTATTTTATGACAGTACTGCAAAGTTTTTGGGCTTAAAAAAAATAATAGATTTTTCAGAAATGACCTTGATGAACAATCAAGAGTTGAACTTGAAAGTTTTGCAAATTGGTTATTGGACATTAGTGATGGAAAGGTTAAAACTTTTCATATGAAGATGAAGAAAATGCAGCATGGATTAAGATACCAAATGACTTATTGATTCTTGGTTTGGATGATCCTATTAATGCTATATGTTTGGCAGTTTACACTAATTTTCAATCAAGTTTTGTAGATTCATTTTATTTAAGTCAAAGAGCTATTGTTACACCATACAACGACATTATTGATTTTGTTAATGCACATATGCTTAAGTTAGTTCTAGGGTTCAGTAAGTGTTATTATAGTTCTGATACAATTTCAAAAGCATCTAATTTTTTTTCAGATATAAAGTTATTATATCTTTTTGAATTCTCTTAAATTTTCAAGCATTGCAAAGCATGAGCTAAACTTAAAAGTTGGTTGTGTTACAATGCTTTTGAAAACCTTAAATCAAACTTCTGGTTTATGCATTGAAACAAGATTTTTAGTCACTCAATTAACTTCTCATGTCATAAGAGCCAGAATTATAATTGGAGCTTGTACTAACGAAAAAATCTTTATACCTAAAATTATTATGACAGTTAATGATGAAAAATTACTTTTTGTCTTTAATAGAAAATAGTTTTTTGTGAGAGTATGTTATGCTATGACAATAAATAAAAGTCAAGGGCAAATATTAGATATAAATGGTTTATAGTTGCCTAAACCTATATTTACATATGACCAATTATATGTTGCTACTTTAAGAACGACATCTCGTCGTGGTTTGAAATTTTTGATTCAAAATGAACATGATAGAAACAATTCTAAAACAAAGAACATAACATATAAAGAAATATTTGACAACTTGGATTCAAGTTGTTACATATTAATTTTCATTGTTATTTTATGTTTTGTACATAATTTTATCTTTTTGCTTTTTTGTTAAAAATGGTTTTATAGTTAGAACCATGATTGTTATAGTGATTATAATTGTATTACTTATTTTTCAATCTTTGTTATATTTGTATTCAAAATATTTAACATACATGTAACATATCTATAACCTAAGTTTCAATATGTTTGTAATAATGACCAATTTCATTTCTCCTATTTTCTTTCAAGTTTTTAAACTTACTATAATCTATCTTTAACTATTTATGTTTATAAGACTATTTTTACACTCCTATTTTTTTTTATTGTTTATATCATATATTAAACTATATATTATTATTTTATATTCATAAAGCATTACTTTTGTTATAATTAACGAATCATGGGTTATTATCTTTTATCTCAACTATCACAAATCTTGATTTAAAAGTAAATAAAGATAGATATATGATAGATTATTTAATATTTTCTTTTCACACTGAATTATTATATTTATCATAATTATTTAATCTCTACTTAATTTTAATATTTATATAACATACTTACTTATTACATCACAGACTATTTTGTTTTAATTAATTTGAATACCTCTTAAACCAACTATATATAGAAATGATTAGATTGTCAAGATTAATAAGTCTTTTTTAATGAATTGTTTTCATTTTCTTTTCTCATAAACATAAATATTTTATTGAAATATGTAGATTATGGGGCTGCATGTACTAATTTTTTAAAGTAAAAGGTCATCTCAACCCAAATGTTTTAAAATCAATAAAGAAGTTGAAAGTCGTTCTCAAACAAAGAGGAATAGAACATGATAAGAAATACATACCGACACAACTAAAACAAAAGAAAATGAGATTTAACCACACTTCAAAGAATAGAATAGAATAGAATACATAGATAGCTTTATGAAAATTTTACTTGGGGTGACACCAAAATTTCCATAATTATAACAGAACAATTAGATTAACTCCCACCCCATATCAAGATAACGCAAAAGAAATATCTTACTACATATAATTGCAGCCTATAACGCTTAAAAAACAAACAAACAAACAAACCAACCTCTAATCTAAAGAACGCCAAACTGAACTATGTGAGTTTTCGCCATATAGATCCTTTAGAGGCCGACAAACACTTCACCCTTGGAAAAACAAATCCTGCCTTTTGAGGGTTACCACCAACAAGAGAGTTCTCATAGATTTCTTTGCATTCATGCACTACCTGTTACACAAGGAAACCATTTCTTCTTTAACAGGACAATCCTCCACCATCATCATCATTAGAGCAACACAATGAATTGAAATGGTTAAACGCTAGTCAAAGCAGTGGATAACAAAAGGAACCTAAATCACCCAGCAAACTATAAACATATCAATCATCGACACATTTCATCCACGTAAGAGGGGACCTTAGCGACAGTGATACCAGAATGAAATAATAGCTTGTATAGATTTGGAAAGTATTTGAAAGGAAAGAAATGATGGAAAGGAACTATGAGGCATTGGCTCTCCTAATCACCAAAACCTTCAAGCCCAAAAGTAGGTTGAAAATGAAAACAGGCAGCAAATTTTATCTCACTGGTTCTACATTTTTTAATCTCTTCACCTTAAGTACTTGCTCCATTTTCTTCAACCTCAATTCCCTCCTACCTTGCTTTCACACTTTTTTTCTTTCAATATGTAACAAATCCTAACGTCTCACATACAATTTTCAAACTGATAAACCAAATTAAAGGTTGACAATTTACCTCCTTTGCATCTTTGCGTGGGATGCCTTCCCGCAGTGCAACAAGCTTCTCAACAACATCAGGCTGAAATTAGAAAAATTTGAGATTTTCATTCTGTTACATTGACAGATTTGCAGATTTCTGCAACAATATTATAACCTTAGAACAAATACTAGAAGTAGTGAAAAGATCTTTGTTGTATCTTCATTCATCTAATAATGGGAAGGACAATTTTAGATAGCATCTTATTGTATCAATAATGTTTACCGGGCAGTCAGGTTGGTGCTCAAGAATATTTGAATAAATTAGTGTGAATGTGTCCAGACTCTCAGCTGAAGCAAGCTCTCTTAGATCACTCAGTATCCGGACTCTGCTCTCAACTTTCTACAGAAGTGAGAAAAGCAGGATGAAGAAAGAGTTAGCAGAAACTAATTGATAGAAATTTATCCAACTGAATGACAAGGCAAAAGCATACATAGGGGTGCATTTGGATGGAGAATTTTGGAATTTTGAAGAATTTTAAAACACTAGCATTTTGAAATGCATCAATTCAAAATAACAGAAATTGTAATTGCATTGTTTGGATAATTAGTTTTAGAAAGAAATTTTAAATATTGGAATTTGATGAAATAAAAAATAATAATATTAGAAATAGAAAAACAAAATACTAAAACAAAAAATATTCAAAATGGATGTTATTAGATTTGTAAAAATGTGTTGATATCAATAACAATATGAAAATTTTAAAAAATAAATTTTATAGTAAGTTTTTGTAATTAAAATTTTAAAAAATAAAAGTTGTGTAACAAAGGAAACCTAATAAACATTGACTCCATAAAACCAAAGAATTTAACAAATTTCACCTAAGGAAGTGGAATTTGAAGAGAGAATTTGAGCCCACCAAAATTCTTCATTCAAAATTCAAGAATTTTGACAATTTCAATTTTTATTTTGCCAAACAAGGTAATTTCATTTTAAAATTTTGGAAGTTTCTCTGCAAATGAAATCCCTCCTTCAAATCTCTCATTCAAACACACCCAAAAAGAACTTGAAGACAACATATAAGATGATTATTTTGAGAGAATGCATGAATCAAGAAGCAGCACTTACAGAGACACTAATATACTCCCTGAAAAAGTCCATAAGAACCTCCTCATCTAGCCTCATTCGTTCAATAGTTTCCTCCTTGATGTAATTTTTCTATGATCATGATCGGAACGAATAGATGTTATAGGAGGATACAAGCATGCATTTAACCACTAGAAAGAGGAAACAACACAGAAATGTTTCCCTAAAATCAATTAAAAGATAATAGTCAAACCTGTGTTAAAACATGATCAACATAGACAATCGCCGTTTCCTCCAAGCATGCTTCAACAAATCTTCTGAAAGATCGTTCTTCAATATACCTTAGTTGCAAAGCGTTAAATCAATAAGAAACAATATTTTCACCTTGACATAGACAAGTGAAAGATAAATCAGTGTACATCAGAGCATGATGTACCGGACAAACCTATCTTATTCCAAAGATGATAATCAAACCAGTCTCAAATGAAATCAATGACAAACATCAGCTAGATAAAAGAAAGCTTAGGCATAGATAAGAGTAGAAAGCAACATCAGGATGAGAACAGCATTTAGATTTGAGAGGCTCAACAGCCAGACCAGCAGGTAATTGGGCTAACTTCGAAATATTAGGAATAATGATCAATTATAATGGATAGTTATGTGACCTTTACTGAAAAAGGAGCCATATATAGTAAATAAAACTAATCATGGAGGCTATTACATGCTGAATCTTCAGCATCTACAGCTGTATGTGAAGTTTTAGATGATATGAGAAAAAAAGGATGATTAAATTTCCAGATGCATGTCCTTTGTAGATCTAATAAAATGAAATTTTATTGCTTTATACCATATGAATGAAAGAAATAAAACCTTGCTGTGACCCAAGTTTAAGTAAAGATAACTTACATCTTAACATCCGTAAAATAGTCACCAAATGTTGCAACTAGGTACTCAGTAACCTGCCCTTCACACCACTCTGAAAAATAGCAAGGTAATAGACCCAAATCAATGCTTTAAATTTTAAAACTCCAGAGCTTTGATTAAGCAACTTTCTTTTTTTCCTCAGTATGTTTGGAACATAATCAAATAAGACAAAGTAGTCTGAAGACAACTTCTCTTCCTTGCATGCATAAACTTCTAGTTTACTAACAAAAGGATACCAAAAAGATTCTCTTTCAAGGGTGAAGTACAATCTGAAAGTCACATATACAACTGAAAAAAAAATCTCCTTAAATGTTAGGAAACCAACATGGTTGTGTTTGAGATGAATTGGAATTTAGATTTGCATTTTAAATTTAAAAAAATCTCAAATCTTTCGGTTTAAAATTCATGATTTTGAAATCCATTGTTTGGATGAACCTAGGATCTCAAAATTTTAACCAATCTTAGATTTAAGAAGGGAGATATTTTTCCTTGGATTAATGTGACAACTACATAGCTCAAAAGATAATTTGAAATCCTGGATTTGGACCTCTTAAAACTCCTAGTAGATTTGACCCAAATACAAATCCAGCTTTGTAAATTGTTCTCAAACAATGTATTTAAATTTTAAACCAAATTCCAATCCCACCCTTCAAATTTAGGTATCTAAACAGACCATAATATCATAGGCCTCTTGCCATACATTCCAATCAAGTTCAGTTCAAAATTCAAATTTCGTAAGATTTGAATGACACCGGTTTTGGGGAATAGTCTCTGCATACTATATTATGAGTCTACAACCTAGGCTCATGTTTGATATCTAGATTAGATGGTTACCACGAAAATAATTTAAGTAATATAACACGAGCACCACAAACTTCTGAAAGTAAGAGGAAACTGAAATGAGAGCAAATAGCATGAGAGACTACCTAAACTGTTGGCTTTATGTAATGGTACAGATTATTAGCAAATATTGCTCAATCCAATCTAAGGAAAATACAAGTCTACTAACCACATGAATTGATCAATTATCTTCCTCATGTAATAGACCTACAATTGTCCAAATGAGATGCATAATGGATTGGATGGGATTAAATTAGATAGATTATCCCCAATTCATAAGAATCACAGCAAACTTTTATGGAAGATACTTGTCTCCATGCAAGACTGCCGAAAGACAAGTTATGAATCGCATCAAAATCCTAAAGCATGGCAATTAAAAAAAAAAAAATGAATAGTTCTACGGAAGTGCCACATTAAGTAATGTGGAGTAGTTGTTGATTGCAATGCAAGCGAAGGAAACTTAATACAAACTTCTGCATTAATTTATAAATTTAAGTTCCCCTAATTATTTCTCCAATTGGCTCTTGTTAACAATTCTGATTTTGAGGTACTAAGAATATTATCCAATTTGAGGGGCTCCTTCCAATACAAGACTATGTGGTTGGCCAAGAAAAAAACACAAGTATGTGTGAACGGGGGGCCTGAAAACGAAACAAAATGTCAACATGCCAGTGAGGTAGAATGGACAAGAAAAAAAAGTCAATTGAGAACAAAATAGCAAAACATTGAGGGCTAGGCCACTAGGTGAACACCAAATATCTAAGAAATGCATATGGTAATAACATACTCCAGGGAGGGGACTAAAAATCCATGTTGCTCTAACTCCTCATTTTTCCTTAAAATACCCATATGCGATAAAATGCAAACGAGATGGGTTTGGAGGTCCGACAGTCAAAATATACAGAAAAACTTACATAATATTGAACATACCCATGTTAGATACATGGCCACATCAGATACTCTTGCTAAGCCCAAATAAAATAACTAAAAAATTCTAACTGTCACTCTAATGATTATACATTATCAAAGTTGCAGGAGAAACATGATTATACATTATCAACGTTGCACCAAGCAATAACAGAAATTTGACCCATTTAGGAGAGAACTATGGGTTCCAACAGTGTATTCGACAAGCCGGACCAATAGAATCAATTTGAAAAGGTGGACTACAAGGATCATAAGTTACTTTACCTCTGTGATAAAGCTTTACAAGCAACTCTTGCACTCCAGGATCCTCAAAGATTACATTAACAGTTTGATGTACAGCTTCCTATTAACAATGCAGAACCTGTATGTGATTCTTTTATAATAAAGGAAATACTACGACAATAAAGTCACTTGAGATTGTACAGTATGAAATATACAGGAACAATTCAGCATTGATGCAATTAACAAGGAAAGAGGTTTTGAATTAATAAAACTCCATCCTGGATCAGCTATTTTGTTGAATCAGAAATAGCATAGTCCAATCAAAGAGGTACAAAATGCAGAACAAGTCAAATAAGGGACAAAAAGTACAAGGTAATGACTAGTAAGCAAGAGATTAGAAGACGATTATTGTGATTTTGATTCTTACCCGATCTAAACAAGTTCTCTATGTTCAAGGCACACTACAAAGAAATTTGATACATTTTACATGATAGTTCAGTGATTAAAATTTACAATGAAACCAACTGAGCATTTGGCACAGTGGTTGGTGCCCGACCCCTTGCTTAAAGAGCTGGGTTCGAATCCCTCTTCCCCAAATAAAAAAAAAAAAAATACAAGGAAAAAATGTTCAACCAAAAGCACAAACCATATCAGTCCTTTAGGTCCCAACTGATTTTGAACATCCAACACAAATATTTCGTTTCTTTAACATATTGACAGACATGGAACAAACAAATCAACTGACCAAGAGCTTACAGTAAGCACCAAGACAAATGTTAAAAATTTAGGCAATTATATGCTCTAGGAAATTAGCTGTAATGTAAAAGCCAAGTTTCAAACTATATGAGAATAAATATGAAGCACAACCACATCAAGCCCAAAATACCTCAACAACTACTTCAAAACGATCAGTACTAAATTTGACTAAAAATCCAAAAGAAAGGGAAGGAGAAAAGGCCAATTTTCAAACTACTTCAACAACTACTTCAAAAAGATCAATACTAAATTAAACTAAAAATCCAAATGAAAGGGAAGGAGAAAAAGCCAATTTTCAAACTATATGGGAATAAATATGAAGCACAAAACCGCATCCAGCCCAAAATACCTCAACAACTACTTCAAAAAGATAAATACTAAATTAGACTAAAAATCCAAAAGAAAGGGGAGGAGAAAAGGGTAGGTTGGAGGGGATAAAATTGTCCAAATTTCAGCATACCTTTGCAACCTCCAGGAAACCTTTGCATGTGTCTTCAAAATTTACCTGCAAAGTAGGCAAGGATATAGGATTTCAAAACAATAGAAGCATTGATAGAAACATTTTCATAGATCATGTACGCTCATGTGTGTGTGTGTGTGTGTGTGTATACACACACACACACACACACACACACACACACATAGACACACACGCGCACACAATAGGCAGGGATATAGGATTTCAAACAACAGAAAGATGGAAACATTTTCATAGATGTGTGGTCATGTCTCTCTCTCTTCTCTCTCTCTCTCTCTCTCTCTCTCTCTTTATATGTATATATATATATATATATATATATATACATATATATATATAGAGAGAGAGAGAGATGCAATAAGTAATTTATATTTTTTATAAAGAACATACCTCAACAAGATAATAATTAAAATGTGAAAACAAATATATCTTCACAATATTTTATAAAAAGTAAGAAATTTCATCAAAAACAAGAGGAATAAACAGTGTAAATTTCATCCATATAAGGGCTCCATTTACTGTAAATAATTTATTAGGGGCTCAATTGATTGCAATACAAGGATATAGGCTCATATGATAGATTAATTATGTATATCTCCTATGATACAACACATGTCAAAGTTGATGCTAAGGATGTCTAGAATATGGTGTCCCAACAAGGTTAATCATTGAAGTAGAGCAGAGAGGAGAGGGACATTAATTCAGCAGAATTTAGGAGCATGATGAAAAACTTCTTTCAAGAAAATAAAGATGAAGGAAAAACATATGAACAAAACTTACTCACAGAAATGGAAATATTAATGTAGATAATAGAAGTACAATGAACTCTCAAAGAAAGCAACAATCAGGTATGGTTTAAGAAAATTGGACTGAGTCTCTATCTCAGCATTGTAATTGTTGTCAAAATAATTGCAAGAAAGAAAAGAGAAGAGAAAATAGGTTGATATTGCAAACCTGGTCACCATAATTTTGTGGAAGAGCCTCTATGATGCTGTTACTCAGCTCCATTGCAAGGTCATAGCAGCGCAAATTGTTGTTAATCTGGGAAGGATATAGTGGATTACAAGCCAATTGTAAATAAGTTTTGCAAGCAGTGCTTACAAATGGCCACAAATTTAATCATCCAGAAAAAAAAAAAAAAAGACATGGCCACAAACTAAGCACCCAGAATATTTACAAACCATAGCACATAGAGGTTCCAGACCAATATCAGAAGCAGGTTCTTCAAGTCTCTTCCTTTCAGCCGCTTGAAAATCGATCATTACCTGCAAAAGCATAGAATGCAGGTCCAATTTAAAAAGCAGAATATGAACTCCAGAGGTAATAACTTGGAAATCTAAAATAACAATGTTGCAAGGAAATACAAGGATGAAGATAGGGTGATGCGAACAACAAAAGAAAAATAATTCAAAGTCAATCCTTGCAAGTAAACCTTGTGAAAGCAGGCAATAAAGAAAAAACAGTATGCTCCCATCTAAACTCAATAGCAGCCTGCAATGGAGTTGAGGCTACACAAAACAGTAAAAAAAAAAAAAAAAAGAGGTTGAAGGATGAACAGATTTGGACAGTACAGTACAATTAAGATTAGAGACAATTTAATAATGTTGAAAAAGAGTCGAAGCTGTACTAGCATAGAGATGCAGACCTGGCAAACGAAAAAACACAAAAATTTTGATTTTATATGATTTATATTTCAAAATAATTCAGAGAAATGTTCAAAAACATTTTGCTTTTATCTCAGGCAGTTCCAACATTAGGTCCTCAAGTCGTGAAGCATAGCATTATCTTTGTCAAATTCCACAAACTTGCCTGAATTATTGCCAAAGCAATCCTGTAAAGCATGGCATCAGTGCTATTATCCCTAACAATTTGTACTTGCTCCCCAAGGATCCTGAATAAATCAACTGCAGCAGGAGTATATAGCTTTCCCTCTTCTGTCTTCTTTGGTGGTTGGACCTTGTCAGCCTCCAAGATGTTTAAATACCATTTCTAGAAAAAGAATGAGTGAAAGCAACAGTGAAATGAGAAACAGAAAAGACCTAAGTCATACAGTAAAATTTCCTTATAGTAACCAATGGATTAATAGGGTTGTATATCATTACCCTTGTTGTGGCTTGCATTCTCTCGACATACGAATTCATGAGAGGATCCATGGCACCACTCTCAGAACAGACTTGGGCAAGAGTCTCATCAACACCAAGCCCAACTAAATTTTCTTGGTATTCAACTACCCAACCAGTTACCTACGTGCAAGCATTTATACCCATAAACTACTAAAGTTACATGAGTAAAATGAAGAAATAGAAATACAATATTGATGCAGATTTAAGTAGAAGGATGTGCTCTAAGGGAAAGAAAATTAAAATATCAAATAGAAAAGAAACTCAAATACATCAAAACTAAAGTGGTGAATTGACTCCTAGATCAAAGATTAATTAATATCTATGATGTAATACTTGAAGATATACTTCTGTTCATGTTGCTCCAATGTTAGTTGCCTATCTTATAGTCAACTATACCATTACTTTAGCCAGGAGATACTTGTTGGTTGATAGAATTTGCTCTCACAAAACTTAGCCCAGAAGCTAACTTGTCATATGAGATACAGACTTATATGTTAACTTGTATATGCCTTCAGATTCAATTTAGCTTTTATTATAAATATTCTTTTCACCATGCTTCAGGGTTATAATCATCAGCTATTACACACTGATAATAAGGTGCACAGGTCAAGCACATCAATGAACAAAAATGCAAAGTAATTTGAGATGTCATATTTGAAAACCATGAATGATCCTGGAAAGTACCTTTAATATCTCAATGTTTGTCAGTTCATTGGCTCTGTCACTAAGCAATCTAAGCATTTGAATAAACCTCTCTGTATACAGATTCACCATGAGCTGGAATATTTCATACCTGCCAGCAAGGAAGACCGCATCAGACAGGAATAGAACAATTTATGGAAGATCATCATTAATGAAAACATGCTTTCCAAGCTCAAAGCACACTGCTATACAGTTCCACACACCAAAATCAGGTTACATACAACCACAATTATTAAAAACTATAGTGGTAACAGGAACAAACTCTGGACAACCTTTTAAAACAGCTGGAATTATGTCACTGGCTATTAGTTAAGGGGAATGGAACCAGATGAAGGCAACTATAGCAATCTGAAAGAAATTTTACCAAGTAGAGTGATGGGGGAGAGCTATTACATTGAGAAGCCCAATCATTGAAAATAAAATTGCAAACTTTAACCATAAATTGTAATAATCAAATATAATACCTCATATACATCTAATTACTGCAGAAAATTTATTCGAAATGAATTAACATGCCCACACAATCCTTAGAACAAGAAGACATAACTTAAGCACAAGTTTTCTTAGCTTGAAAAGAGACAGAGAAATGTACGGAATATAAATCAATCAAACTGCAGTCGAAGTTATTAAAAGTTCCCTATTGTTAACAATTTATTCAAGATAATGTAGACAATGAAACTAGGACTTTGTGGTACTGCATTTGACTAGCAAGCTTGGTATAATTCAAATAACCTTGCATGCATGTGCATATGATTATGAAGTAATACACAGAACACATTGTTAGTGTATGTGCCCTAGAGCCAATCAGTTTGCCAATGGACATACAACTAAGTAGCACCAATCACTATATTCTAGTGATTAAAAAGTTTTCTTTCATCATTAGTATGAGGATAAAGAGTTATCAAGGTACTAATTGGATTAAACCCATGGAACACAATGACCTTACAAAGGAATTGTAAGGAGTTACAATTATGAGATCCTTATGCATCAAAGCAGTGTACCTAAAACTATTTCTAGTCAATGTATTGTTGAGACAGAGCATCAACAATGCTTAGAGACCAATGCATGTTAAGCCTCCTTACTTGTGAAGTAATTGATCTCATAGGTTTAAGTATGGAGATTCTTGGGGATGACATGTGGGTTCTTGTTGGAGACCAAGTTCACTAAACATGACCCGTTATGAGAACTCCATGTGGTAGCTCACTCAAGTGTCTATGGAAAGGTTTTCGTGTCTCAGTCATGTAACTAATCTTTAGACTTGAAACACCAAGTTATCTTGTATGTGAACCATCATACTTTGATTTCACCTATATGGATCAAGGTAGACTTGGCAATTCGTATATTCGTGTCATGTAAAATATTGATAGTTCATGTATTCATGTCACATTTTACATGAAAATTATGTGTCACAATTCGTGTCGACACAAAAACATGAAATATATAGTTTTGCTTTTGTTAAACCCATTTATGATTTTTGTTAAAATTTTAAACCATGTCATCTTCATGTCTTTTATTCATATTGTGTTCATGTCATGTCAACATATCGTGTTTTAAATAGCCAAGTCCAGGTCAAAGCACCTAATGCCTAAAAAGGGTGCATTTGGTTATGGTCTGAAACATACGAAGGTGGATGAATGGTCAAGAGAGGTTTAACAAAACCAAAAATATATATCTGAAACATACGTTGTGTCATCTCCGTGTATTTGGTTTAATAAAACCAACATGTATCTCTTATTGTATTTCCTTATTTAGGGAGATATTTTCCTGTAATTGTAGCTCCATATTTAAAACAAAAACCCCTTTCTATATAATGTACAGTTCTCTTGGTAATGATATAAGAAAAGATTTACACAGAATTTTACATGGAATCAGAGCCTTTCCTCTAGTCTTTTTGCCGTTTTATTGTCCTTTTCTTCCATGATTATCTGTTGGTGCCAATCTTAGTCTACCCTCCCTCTCTATCTATCCATGGGATGGAAGAGTGGAGGCCTTTGGTGTCCCCTCTAGCGCCTTATACCTTTCTTCCTCCTTCTTGCCTTCATTGCAATCTATCCCTTCCTTAAACAGTTGACCTAAATATGTTGACAACCTCTCCTTACCCAATATGCCATTTATGGCTATGGGTGAACCTACTACTACTATTTCAATGGGCAATGTGAATGACCATCACTTGACTGGGTCAAACAATGAACTCTAGACTATGAACAAATTACCTACAGTGGAGTTAAGACTGTCCAAATCTTCCCCAATGGACAAGGGAAGATGGATCACTAAACCAATGATGGCCCAAGCTTTGAAGACCCAGGTTTCAAGACAGGGATGCAGAAGATTCCATGATTATGTCGTGGTTGTGGAGCTATTTGAAAGCAGAGATTAGTTGGAATGTTTTGTTTCTCTCTACTGCAAAAGGCATATGGGAAACACTACAACATACCTATTCTAAGAAGGATATTGCACTTGTTTATGAGTTAAAGGTGCAGGTTGCTTCCACCAAGCAAGGAAACATGAAAATCACAGACTACTACAATAAGATGACAGGTTAATGGCTGGAATCGATCACTACTGTTACCTGAAGTTGAAAAATAGTGATGATATTCATATTTTCCAAGAGTTTTTGGAGCATGATAGTGTTTGAATTCATAGCAGACTTTAATGCTGAGTATGATCAAGCAGCTATATCAAACCTTGATTTGAAAAAACAATACAACAGAGAAGTGTTCTAGTGTTCATACTATATCAAACCATGTCGTACTCAAGATACATGCTTCAAACTACATGGCAAAGCACAAGTTTTGGCTCAAACTGGGGGGTTTAAGGGTCATAGACAAGGCCAAGCCAACCTCACCAACAAGAAAGAGACAAATCTAGAAACAACCACTCAAAACAAAGAAGAGTTCAAGGAATTTAACCTAGAGGATATGAAAAAGTTGAGGCGCCTTATGGAATCACTTGAAAGTTCTTGTTCTCTCACCAAAGTCGGTATGCATCTCTTGACTAAAACTTCTAAAGCTTCAAGTACTACACATTTGAGTTCATAGGTTGTTGTTTCGGGTGCAACGAATCACACAACCTATAATGTTACCAATTTTGAATCCTATAATACACTTTAGGAAATATCTAACTAAATAAGGAAATACAATAAGAGATACATGTTGACCTAATCTTTTAGTGTTCAGTCTATCAGTGTAATTCAATTCTTCCATCATATATCCTGAAAAACCATAAGTATGGTGTAATATCTACTCATGAACTCTTTTTATATTAGTTCTTGTAACTCTTAGTCAACATGTGCGATGTAATATCTACAACAGCCATGTTCATCACTTGCTAAATTCATACATGTTGACTAAGAGCTACAAGAACTAATATAAAAAGAGTTCATGAGTAGATATTATACCATACTTATTGCCTTTCGGGATATATGATGGAAAAATTGAATTACATTGATAGACTGAACACTGAAAGATTAGGTTGAGACTATCTTGACTCTTCAATATTTGGATAGTCATGATGCATTGCTAGATGCTGGTCATATATATATATGTTCCTCATCCTTAATCAATTTAATTTTTATATTCATTACCAACGTATTGGAAGCCTAATGGGTCACACGCATAAGGTAAGATTGCTGAATTAAATTGGAATTATTCAACTAAGTAGGATTTAATTGATAGAAACCAAAACAAAGGAGGTTAGAATCAAAGTCCACAGGAACTTAATTGCAAAAGATGTGAAAGTTACATCTTAAAGTCTTAAGGCTGAAAATTGAAGAGGATTGTAAATACCCCTCTTATATTGTTAAGATTCCAAAAATTATGCCTAAGTTTCCTATTCTAAATAGCTAGAAATTAAAGAACTATTACTTTGACCTGATCTGACTTTGGTTTGATTGTATTGTATCTCTTATTTTATTTCCTTATTTGGGTAGATATTTTCTTGTAATTGTCCTTTTCTTCCATGATTAACTGCTGGCGCCAGTCCTAGTCTTACCTCCCTCTCTATCTATCCATGGGATGGAAAGGCGAAGGCCTTTGGTGTCCCCTCCAATGCCTTATAACTTTCTTCCTTCTTCCTGCCTTCATTGCCATCTATCCCATCCCTAAACAGTTGACCTAAAGATGTTGACAACCTCTCCTTAACCTATATGCCATCTATGGCTATAGGTGAACCTACTGCTACTGTTTCAATGTGCAATGTGAATGACCATCACTTGACTAGGTCAAACAATGAACTCCATAGTATGAACAAATTACCTATGGTGGAGTCAGATTGTCCAGACCTTCCCCAATGGACAAGGGAAGATGGATCACTTAACCAATGATGGCCCAAGCTTTGAAGGCCTAGGTTTCAAGACATGGGATGCAGAAGATTCCATGATTATGTTGTGGTTGTAGAACTATATGAAACCGGAGATTAGTCGGAATGTGTTTTTTCTCTCTATTGCAAAAGCCGTATGGGAAACACTACAACAAACCTATTCTAAGAAGGATATTGCACTTGTTTATGAGTTAAAGGTGCAGGTTGCTTCCACTAAGCAAGGAAACATGTCCATCACAAACTACTACAATAAGATGACAGGTTAATGGCTGGAATCGATCACTATTGTTACCTGAAGATGAAAAATAGTGATGATATTCAGATTTTCCAAGAGTATTTGGGGCATGATAGTGTTTGAATTCATAGCAGAGTTTAATGCTGAGTATGATCAAGCAACTAGAGCATAGCTTCTTGGTAAAGATCCAGTCCCAACACTTTGCAAAACTTTTTCCATTATTCAGGCTGAGGAAAGTCGACAAGGAGTTATGATGAAACCCCATACATCTGAAGCTACAGCTATGCTGTCTAGAAGAATTGGATACGAAGGTAATAAGGGAACTAGACCAGGTGACGATACTTGGCATGATTTGAAAAAACAATCCAACAGAGAAGTGTTCTAGTGTCCGTGCTATAACAAACCATGTCGTACTCAAGATACATGCTTCACACTACATAGCAAGGCATAAGTTTTGACCCAAACTGGGGGGTTTAAAGGTCATAGGCAAGGCTAAGCCAACCTCACCAACAAGAAAGAGGCAAATCTGGAAACAGCCACTCAAAACAAAGAAGAATTCAAGGAATTTAACCAAGAGGATATGAAAAAGTTAAGGCGCCTTTTGGAATCACTTGAAAAATCTTCAAGTTCTTGTTCTCTCGCCAAAGCCAGTATGTGTCTCTTGACTGAAACTTCTAAAGCTTCAAGTAATGCACATTAGAGTTCATAGGTTGTTGATTTAGGTGCAACCGATCAAACGACCTATAATGCTACTTATTTTGAATCCTATAATACACTCTAGGAAATCAAAAAATTAGAGTAACAAATGGTCTCATGTTGTTATTGCTGACCAGGGATGTCTTCATGTAACACCCTAAATTTCCTTTAAAAATATTCTACATATCCCAAAATTATCTACCAATCTCATTTTCATTCATAAAATTACCAAAAAACTTTGCTGTAAAATAACTTTTTTTGCCTCTCATTGATGTCTTTTAGATCTAGTCTCAAGGAAGACAATTGGATTTGCTAGAGAACATGGGTTGGACTACCTTGAAGACTTGCAAGACTATGGATTAAAGGAGTACCAACCCATCTCCTACTGACAGCCTTCTTCCTTTTTGGCTTCTTTGAATAAAATTCTCGAGTTTGGGCATATCATCTCCACCTTGGACATCGTCCTTTTCTTTTGTTAAAGTCCATGTTTCCTTATTTGTTCGAAAATATTTATGTCATTGATTTTCATTGTGATGTTTGTCAATTTTGAAAACATCGTCATGCTTTTTTTCCTACAAAATCAATGAAGAGCAATAAACCCTTTCTTCTAATTCATTCTGATATTTGTGGGCCTTCAAAAATTCCTAATGTTAATAGGGCACGATGGTTTGTCTTTATTATTTTGATTGCACTCGTACAACTTGACTGTTTCTCATAAAAGAAAAATCAAAACTCAATACTATCTTTCTTTGGTTTCAACAAATGATTTCTACATAATTTAGGGAACATATCAAAAGAATTTGATCTCATGATGCTAAAGATTACTTTAATCAAACTCTTTCCTTATTTTTCAAAAGAAAAGGTATCATTCATGAGTCCTCTTGTGTTGACATGCCCTAACAAAATAGGGTTGCTAAGCATAAAAACCACCATCTTTTATAAGTAACTCATGCCCTCTTATTCCAGTCCAATGTCCCAAATTTTCTTTAGGGCAAAGCAGTCCTCACAGTTGCTCATCTCATAAATCGACTTCTAAAATTTTAGGCAATAAAAGCCCTTCATCCACCTAAGTACTTTTCTAAATCTATCTCCCTTCAAAATCTTTCCCAAAGGTTTTGGGTTGCACAACCTACTTACACATTCACAAAACCATCCGGTCCAAGTTAGGTCCTTGTGCCGAGAAATATATCTTCATTGGCTACTCATCCACTCAAAAGGGCTACAAATGCAATGATCATTCCACCCATCTAATCTTTTTCAATGGATGTTACATTTCAAGAAGGTGAACCATTCAAAAAGCCTCTTCCCACTCATCTTCAGGGGGAGAAGTTATCTAAGGAAAATGTGTACTCAGGTTTTATGTCTTTTCTTTAAAGTCTTACCCTTTCTTGTTCCTCACATCCTTCTTATGAAATCGAGCCAATCACAAATGATAATCCCAATGTTAAACCCACAGTAGCTGCTGAATTCATTGAAACTAACCTCACTTGATGAAATCGAGACCATTCCAATAGAAACTTTGAAAAAATCTCTAGAATAAAACTATTTCATTCTTCTAATTTTTCTTATTATAATGCTAGAATTGCATGAAACTACATAGGCTAAAGACTGAATATTCTCAGTTTTAAAACCCAAGATTTTCATGCATTAAAAACAGCTAATCGAAGGAGTAAATTACTCTACACATAATGGGAAAATATCTAATGAATTTGGTGTAATTACCTAAATCACTCCTTATTCTAAAAATAACAGACTTAACTAAAGTAGACAAAGTTAATTAATCAAGTAATAATAAAGATAAAATTTCCACTCCCCCTCAAGCTGGGTGGCAGATGTGAATCGTGCCCAGCTTGGACTTCAGATTCTTAAAATTGTTTCGAAAGAGAGCTTGAGTGAGTATGTCTGCAATTTGGAGGCATGTGGAAGTATAAACTAATCTAACAATTCCTTCCTCTATCTTCTCTTTGATGAAGTGATGATCACTCTCCACATGTTTAGTCCTATCATGATGAAGAAGATTCTTTGCTATACTTATGGCAACTTTGTTGTCGCAGAATATCTTAATGGATTCTTTGTAAAGACCTTTAACTCCCCTAGCAACCTTTTTAGCCAAATTCCCTCACATATGCCATGAGACATAGCTCTAAACTTAGCTTCTGCACTACTTCTAGCCACCACAGATTGCTTCTTGCTTCGCCAAGTAACCAAATTTCCCCATACATAGGTACAATAACTAGTAGTTGATCTTCGGTCAGTAACAGACCTAGCCCAATCAACATCAATGTAAATTTCAACATTTTAGCATGATATCTTCTTAAAAAATAACCTTTTGCCAAAACTTTTCTTTAGGTACTGTAAGATTCGATACACAACCCTCAAGTGTTCCTCGGTTGGGTTGTTCATGAATTTGCTTACCATGCTAACTGAAAAACTAATATTTGGTCTTGTATGAGAGAGGTAGATGAGTTTCCCTACAAGTCTTTGATATCTGCCCTTATCTGTTGGTGGACTTCCTTCTTCCGTTCCTACCTTATTCATTGTGTCCATAGGGGTGTTAGCAAGTTTGCATCCAAGCATTCCAATTTCCTTTAGTAAGTCTAGGACATACTTATGCTGTGAAACAAAGATGCCATTCCTTGAGCAAGCTACTTTCATGCCAAGAAAATATTTGAGGTGTCCCAAATCTTTGATTTCAAAGTCTTTGGTTAGGAGGTTCTTTAGGTTGCTAATTTCTTTCACATAGTCTCTAGTAAGAAAAATGTCATCCACATAGCCAATAAGAATGGCTATTTTTCCTTCAGGTGAATGTTTGACAAACATGGTATGAGCTGTCTAGCATTGTGAAAAACTATACTTCTTTACCACTTTTGTTACTCTTATCAAACCATGCATGTGGGGATTGTTTGAAACCATATATAAAGACTTTTGAAGTTTACATACCTTATCAAAATTGTCTTGGTTTTTTAAATCCTGGAAGGATTTCCATGTAAACTTCTTATTCTAGGTCACCATTAAGAAATGCATGTTTGACATCTAGTTGGTGGAGTGGCCAATCTAAATTTGTTGCCAATGATAATAACACCCAGATTGAATTAAGTTTAGCAACCGGAACAAATGTCTCCTCATGGTCAACACCATAAGACTGAGTAAATCCTTTGGCAACAAGGCGAGCTTTGACTCTATTAATACTTCTATCTGCATTGTGCTTGACAGTAAAAATCCATTTGCATCTAACTGGATTTTTCCCTTTAGGTAGTTCTGAAAGCTCCCATGTTTTGTTCATTTCTAAGGCCCTGATTTCTTCCAAAACAGCCATCTTCCATTTTGGTTGCATGAGTGCTTCATGAATATTATTAGGAATCTACATATTGTTTAGTTTGGTAACAAAAGCTCGATAACTGGGTGATAAACTTTTATAAGAAACCACATTATAGATTGGGTGTTGAGCACATGATCTCACACTTTTTCTTAGAGCAATCGGTTGATCAAGATCATCAAAAGATTCAATTGAATTAAATTCAGAAAGAGTGTTACCTGCGTGGGTTTCAAGTATCTCTAGAATTGGTTTAGATTCTTGGTTTTGCTTTGAAGGTGTACATTCTCCTATACCCTTCTGAGTTTTATGTCTTCTTGAATAGACAATCACTTCTTTGTTTGTTTTTCCTTGTGTGGACTCCAGGCTTGGAAGATCTAGTTGGATGTTTTGGACTTGAAAGGGAGTTTCAGAAGTGTTTGGTGGTTCGGTTATAGATCTTCCCAAAGTTGATATTCCCATATGATTGGATTCTCCCCTTGAATGACAGTTTTGGGAAAGTAAAATTGATTTTCAAAAAATGTAACATTCATGGAATGGTAGAATTTCTTTGTTACTGGTGAGTAACACTTGTATCGTTTTTTATTTGGGGAGTATCCGAGAAATATGTATTTGATGGATTTGGGATCTAATTTGCTTTGGTTTTGTTGGTTGGTGAGAACAAATGCAGCACATCCAAACATTTTAATGGGAATAGACAAGATGATTCAAAGGTGAGAATAAGAACTGAAAAGGGATTGGCAAGGGCTTTGAAATTTCAGGACTCATGAAGGCATTCTGCTTATAAGATATGTAGCGGTAAGAACAACCTCACCTAAAAAATGCTTAGGTATATGGGCAGCCATCATAGGGGATCTTGCAACTTCCAGTGTTGATTCCTTCTTTTAGCAACACCATTCTGCTGAGAAGTAAACACATGAGCTTTGATGAATTATACTGTGCTTCATCAGATATGATCCAAGGATTGAATTGTAGTATTCTCTCCCATTGTCGATTCTCAACACTTGGATTTTGGTTTTGAATTCAGTTTGGATCATATTGTTGAAGTTTTGGAATACTTGGCCAACTTCTGATTTTTCCTTCATAAGAAATACTCAAGTAACCTTGGTGTGATTATCAATAAATGTGACAAACTATTTGGAGCCAATAATGTTATTTACTTTGGATGAACCCCAAATGTCACTATGTATCATTGAAAAAGGATGTGATGATTTGTAAGGCTGATTAGGATATGTGGTACAGGTATGTTTGGATGGTTGGTAGACTTCACACTAAAAGTGGTTAGGTTTTTTATTGAATAATGAGGAAAACAACCTTTTAAGGTACAAAAAATTTGGATGACCTCACTGACAGTGCCACAACATGATAGTATTATCTTTATTATTACTGAAGGATGAAGTCACACAAGAGGTATTCTGATATTATATTTCAGAATCATTAGCTCTTAGGATATAAAGTCCTGCAAACATCTTAGCATTGCCAATCATCTTCCCCGAGTCCAAATCTTGAAATTCACACATATTTGGAAGAAATTTAATAATACACTTAAGGTCTCTTGTAAGTTTGCTTATAGACAGTAGATTGCAACTTAGATTTGGGATAAGCAAAATAGAATCAAGTGTTATCTCTTTGAAAATAATAACAAAACTTGTACCGGCTACTTTTAAAACTAACCCATCAGCAATTCGAACTGTGAAGTTTTCATGACATGGGTTGTATTTACTAAATACAGATGCATCCTCAGTCATATGGTCTAAAGCTCCTGAATCTACAATTCATGAATTTGATTTTTCTAGTTTTACAATCAAGGCACTTAGAAAATTACCTTTTTGTGCTAAAAAACCTATTTGAATAAGTGTGGTAATGTTCTGTAGTGATTGCGAAATGCTAGCTCTAGGGTTAGAGGTAACCTCTGACGTCAGGCTCCCCCTTTTGCTTGCCATTCTAAACTCTAAGTGAAAATTTTCAAAGGTTCAAATCATGTTTTAATACCATGAAGAAATCTCTAGAATAAAACTATTTTATTCTTCTATATTTTTCTTATTACAATGCTAGAATTGCATGAAAATATATAGGCTAAAGATTGAATATTCTCAGCCTTAAAACCCAAGATTTTCATGCATTAAAAATAGCTAATCAAAGGAGTAATTTACTCTTTACACATAATAGGAAAATATCTAATGGATTTGGCGTAATTACCCAAATCACTCCTTATTCTAAAAATAAGAAACTTAACTAAAACAGACAAAGTCAATTAATCAAGCAATAATGAAGATAAGATTTCCACAAACTTCAAACCCATGAAATCTTGAACCTAGTGCAGTTTTGAAAAACCAACTTCCATAAGCTCTTGTGAAGTAACTAAAACAATATTCAAGGAGAGTACAACCCTCGCAAGTACCAAAACAGATCCATGAGCCTAACTTGACCACAGGTAATGAAGGCACTTTAAATATACCTAGTCTTGAAGCTAACGATTCTGTTTCATGTGATCATCAACCTATACCAGAGAGTGACCTTAACCTGCCCATAGTCTTGAAAAAAGGGATACGAAAGTGCACCAAACACCCCATATCCATCTTTATTTCCTTGCATCGCCTCTCCACACAACCTTTGAAAAGAATAAACCTTGGGATATTGTCACACATCCCAAATGCGAGAAAGCAATTGGTTGCAAGTGGGTCTATACTATGATGCTTAAAGCAGATGGAACTCTTAAGAGGTATAAATCAAGGTTAGTTGCAAAAGGCTATACACATACCTATGGGTTAGACTACCAAGAGACCTTCACTCCAATAGCAAAGATGAATACAATAAGAATTCTCTTATCCTTGGCTGTTTATTTTGAATGCGAATCCAACAATTTGATGTGAAAATGCATTTCTCCATGGAGATTTGGAAGAAATGTACATGGAACCCCCACCAGGATTTGATGAAGAATTTGGTCCTAATAAAGTTTGTAAGTTAAAAAGGTCTTGTATTGGTTAAAACAATCATCAAGGGCATGGTTTGGAAGGTTTACTAGAGCAATGGTGAGATTTGGCTATAGACAAGGTAAAGGTGATCATACTTTATTTATCAAACACTTGCAGAACGAAAAAATTATTGTGTTACTAGTGTACCTGATGACATCATTGTTACCAGGAATGATGAAAAACAGAAGAGATTGAAAGCTCAATTAGCTCATGAGTTTGAAATTAAATAGTCGGGCAAACTAAAAATACTTTCTTGGGATTGAAGTGGCATACTCCAAAAAAGGAATATATTTTCCCAACGAAAGTATGTACTAGACTTGCTTAAAGAAACAAGCACTCTAGGAAGTAAAGCTTTAAGGATTCCTATTGACCCAAATCATAGGCCAAGCTGAGATGACAAAAGGGAAGCAGTTGATAAAGGGCACTACCAAAGGTTGGTTGGGAGACTAATCCATCTTTCACATACTAGGCTTTACATAGCCTATGCAGTGAGTGTAGTTAGTCAATATTTGCATGACCCAAACGGAGGAACATCTACAAGTGGTTCACAGAATTCTACAATATTTAAAGGGTCCTCTTGGAAAGAGAATTTTGTTTAAGAGAGGAAATGTGCTGCAAGTAAAGGCATACACTGATGCAGATTATGCAAGATCTCTAACAGATAGGAGATTTACGTTTGGCTACTATACTTTTATAGTTGGAAATCTAGTTACTAGGAAGAGTAAAAAGCAAAGTGTTGTGGCAAGATCAAGTGTTAAAGAAGAATTTCGAGCCATGGCATATGGAATTTGCGAGCTTCTATGGCTTAGGATTATTCTAAAAGACCTAAGAGTAGAAGTAGATGGACCAATGAGATTGTATTGTGACAACAAGTCAACTATTAGCATAGATCATAACCCAGTTCAACACAATCATACCAAGCACATTGAGGTTGACACTTTATCAAAGAAAAGCTAGATAGTGGACTCATCATAACTCTTTATGTTTTCCATCAGGAAATCAACTAGCAGATGTTCTGACTAAAGGATTATCTAACTCGAAATTTCAAGAGATCACAATCAAGCTAAGGGTGGAAGATATTTACTCACCAGCTTGAGGGGAAGTGTTAAGATTCTTGAAATTATGCCTAAGTTTCCTATTCTAAATAGATAGAAATTAGGGAACTGTTACTTTGACCTAATCTGATTCTGATTTGATTGTGTTATTGTATTTCCTTGTTCAGGTAGATATTTAGGTAGATATTTTCCTGTAATTATAGCTCTTTCCATATTTAGAACACTCATTTCTATATAATGAACAATTCTCTTGTTAATGATAAAGGAAAGTATTTACACAGAATTTTACATACGCTATTGGCTGAATACACTAGAGGCATTGTGCATTTCAGAATTGCAAACTTGACAGTCATAAGGGTTTGACTGACTTCTCCTTTTCACCAAAAGAAAATTGTTTTCTTCCTCCTTGTTACCTTTAGGCTTTTGGCCAAGATAAGGATTGGTTTCTAGTTGATTTGTGAAATCATACACTTGCTAGCTGAGATTAGAATCCCTCCTTAATAAAGTTTCGGCAAGAGTTGCTGCGTGATCACCATTTAAGGCTAAACACTTGGGTGGCTTAAGTCTTGACATTTTTCGGTTTTCAGACAAAACCAATGGTTGTTTCACTCAAGATTACGGGATCTTTGAATGCTGGTATGATTCTAATCATATGAGTGCTTATTAAAGTTTTAAATTACAAGCATAAGCAAAAGTACAAGCATAAGCAAAAGTATAATCCATGGGATATTTGGCTATTGTTTTGTTTTACTTGTTCCGTTACATTCTTTGATACAAATGATGTATGCTCTTGTTAATTGTTAACTGTATGATGTTGAATGATACCAACACATATGCATGTGAACGCACATGCCTACTGATAGAAATACATGCATATATGCATACAAATGCACTTTTACATCTTTGATAAAGTAGCTCTTCAACTCCTTACTCTTCAAATGGTTTCAACCAAAAGTCTATATAACAACCATGAATAAGTGCAATAGAGGCACAAAACATATGCTTAAATTTTCAACTTCCCTTATCACCCAAGAGTTTGTGAAGACCAAATAGAGTACTTTTAAAACCGACTAAAAATCAACCCTAATTCAAAATAGTAAAATATCAATTTAAGCATGCGGCAAGAATCCCTTAGCTAAAATACAAAACAAAAAGATAGAGCAAATACCATAATCATTATCAAGTCCACACATAAAAAAATAGAATGTTTATCATTGCACTTGAAAATGCTTATACCTGGCTCATTATATCTCTTGGGAGAAAACTTTCTGATACTAATTTTTTCCAAACTTTGACATAAGTTCAACATGGTCAAAATGTAATCTAATACTAAATGTCCCTTTAATGGTAAATCCACTCAATTACTACTATTTACATGCTTTTTGTATGTAAAAAGCTCATCTGTTTTATACTACTTTGAAAATTATAAGCTAAGGCTCGATTACTACTATTTACATGCTTTTTGTTTTTGTATGTAAAAAGCGTGTCTGTTTTATACTACTTTGAAAATTATAAGCTAAGGTTTCATTGAAATAATTTGTATGATAGGTAGTCATATAATCAAGACTATTTGTCTAGGTAGTCATATAATCAACACTATTTGTCTAACTTCATCCCAAATCTATATATGTATATACCACTTGAAAAGTGGGTCCAGAGTACAGAACGCTCCTAGCTGTAAATGGAATTTCAACCAGTTTCCTTTTTACCTTGTCCGTGAGTTGCTGACTTGTTAAAGAAAAGAGAGAAAATAATGAAACCAGCACTAAAAATAGAATAACCAAGCCTAGGAAGTAAATGTGACAGAGAGCTTCAACCCTCCAATTATTGAGGATAGAAATTGCACAATCCTGTATGTTCCATGTTAAAGCCCTCTGGATTTACCAAAAGCTTGTTCAAAGGGTGAAGTTTTCAAACATGATATAGATAACACAGCAGGCCATATTTATCATCAAATCCAAGAAACTCCTTTTGCATACTAAGAAAACGTGATGTCAGTAAGGTGAACTCAATGCAAATGATCAAATTATCCCATCGAGAGCATAATGCAACTGTAAAAAGTAAAGAATATCGAAGAAAAATCTCATAAAAAATGTGAAACTAGGAATGTAAAGTGAGAGGGATATGTAGTCTAATTGCTTGACATCAATCCAAATGAATTCAGAAAAAGATGCAGATCTGTAGCAGGACAAACCTTGGAGGAAAACATGGAGCTACATAGTCATAAATATCTCCAAGCTCTTCTCCAATCTATTTGTCAAAAAGAAAATCAAATGTATCAAATATCAAGGAAATGTTATTGTCTCGATAAAGAAATGGTCAGAACTCAGAAATGCACTAACAAACATTACAATGTGAAAAATAATACCAAGTAAACTTGAGATCCCATGTAATATATATATATATATATATATATATTAGATAAGGAATGAACTACCATGATAGGTTGCAGAAGTAAAAGTTGAAAGAGCAGTAAAAGATGGAGTGGCATGAGCTTTTCACAAAGAATATTGCTAAATGCATCGTCAACATATTAATACCATATTACCCCATAACAAGAAACTTTTAGACTATCAACTTAAATGACATGCATGGGAAGATGACTAGATAAATGTGTTTCTAGAGTTTCAAAATGGCAATTCGGCCAAAAATTGCAATTATATTATGTAAACCTAGAATCTAAATTAAAAAAAAAAATGAACATGCAAGTTTCTTAAAAAAAATATGATAAGCTCATGTTTGACAATTGTAAAAGTGCCCCATATATCATAGGCTTTCACTGATTTTATCGTTCTAAAAGAAGTATTAATTCCCCATTGCAATTGTTTAAATCATTATATCATCTCAAATTTTTGGCATTATATTGAATGATTTGCATTCTGTCATTCATGTGTTTTATATTATGTGCATTGGGGTTGGGTAATGTAAAACTTTGTTCATGTCTTCTAACAATTGCCTTTCAGCTATATTGAAGCACAGTTTTGAATTCCAGGTCAAACCCATAATAAAATTCTTCTTCATTTATTTTTCTAACAATGTTTTAGCTGTATGACTGAGTTGAAGTGTTTAAATAATTTCTATGCAGAAGAGAAAACTACAAGAAACGGTTAAGGAAACTCTGTATTAAATTACATAAATGTGTCATTTTGAAGTCACTTGAGTAAGAATCAGACACAAAGTTCTAAAGAAATATAGAGATCAGTTTAGCATACCATTCGAGCTTCCTCCAAAGCTGCTTTTAGGTCCTCAAAGACAAGCTGGTGTAACAAATACCATCAGTAATCATATGAAACTAAACAAGGATTCATAATATACAAACCATTCTCATGTGCCAGGTTGATTATTTAGAAAAGTACCTCTGTCAAAAGCTTGTTGAACCGCCCTTCAACTGTTTTCCTTACTTGCTCATAGCATTTATCCTTATAGTCTTTCCCCTGAACCTTCAACTTTTGCTGTGCTAAACTTATAGAAGAAGCTGAAGACGTGGTAGATTTTCTGCAATGTCATAAAGGATAAAATTAACATATAATTATTAATTGATCATTCAATATGCATTAAGGATAGTTAGCAAACTAAATAGGAGGCACTAAGCAATCAAACCAGATACATACTTGCCAGTTCTATGAGGATTTGCAATAGATGCCATTGCACCACCACCCTCAGCCTCAGCTGCCTCCTCAGCAAGTTGTTGATCAAGAATTTCTTGCATTTCAACAACTCTAGAAGGGAAGTCAAAGAAACTTATTTGAGAGAAGAGGTCACAAATTAAATATAGCTACTTTTTATCACATCAGCCCAACCACAGAAAACCAAGTAGTATTACCAGTCATTTTAAAGAAAAAGTACAAGCAGAAACCTGTATATCTCAATATATAAAAATGCACAAATTTTCAAACTTATCATAGGACCTTGAAAATACAGGGGCTGCAAAATAGAAATGATTTCAAAAGCTTGTCAACAGCATACCTCAAAGCACGAACCAAGGTTTGTGGACTGCAAAAATAGGTATAAATTGTACAAGTAAGAATCTAAAAAAAAAACAAAAACAACTGGTAACCTATTTAAGGTTTATGCCAATAAATGTAAAGGCAAATCTAAGAAAAAATAGCACAGGCAATAATTATTTCGAAGCAATTAATCCAGATGGAGGAATAAATTTCTATTCTGATTTCCAATGGAAAAAAAAAATTGTGATAAAATTAGATATATCAGAAAAAAGTAAAGAAATTCACTATTTTCTCCTTTCAAATCTGTTGTTATACAACTAAAACAACTCCATCCAGTCATAAGGCTACTTCCCTCATGCCTGTTTTTCTTAAGCTGTAAGTCTAAATCAATTATCCAAACCCAAACCACCAATGTACAACGATGATGTAACAATAGCTTAGTAGATTCCAGTGAAATGTAAGAAGACACTAGAATATGCATAAAATAATGGATGGTCCTGTAATTTTGGAATTCCAAGGTTGCTTTTCTAAGGCCAAAAGCGTGATATCAAAAGAAGGGGCATCATTTGCAAGACACCTTTCACCTGCTAGCAACTTATTTAGGTTGGAAAAGTGAACCTAAGAAACTTTTAGAGGGCAGTAGTCCCTTCTTTCAAACTGAATACAGAACCTTCAACACCATTTCCCCCGTCATTCATATTGCTTGAGTCTTAGCCGCTAGTTGATGAGCCTCACACCTTAGCACCTGGGTTACTACCCACTATTTCTTTATTTCCCCCACTTTGTCCAATCATTTGCTTTTTTATAAAAAATCAAGAAGTGCTAGAAAATTAATACTTTCATTCCTCCATTAATTACCTTCAAATGCTTTGTTGAATGGCTAATATTCAAATCCAAAACTAAGCATCTTTAACTATTACGTGCCACAAATAATACCATTAGGTGGTGTTATCAGCTAATTGATGTATGTTGTGATTTCAAATTCAGGTTAGAACTCTCAATCATTTGTCAATTGATTTTTAGTTAGATGCTTAACATCGTAGTAGAGCCCATATTTATTTATTATGTTACTAAATTTTTGAAACCACATATGTGTTGTTCTTGTGGTAGACCAATTTGTTTCAATTGAAATACCAAGCCTACACATAAATGGAAGTTTTTAAATGGTGTTATACCACAAGATTTAGTTTGTATTTCCTAGGGCCTTATATTCAATCTACATCTCTTTACCTCAAAATTGATTTTAGGTTGAATGCTTAACAATCACAAATTAAGAATGAAGCTTTTCAATCAAATTTAATACTCAGAACTTATTCTGAAACAAATCTTTATCATGCAGGATACTTATTGAAAGGTTTTAGGGGATTTTGTATGGTTGAGTGAAACACAGACTAGAAAAATGATTTACAGATGTAGAGGGTATAGGCAAAGGCTCAAAATAGAAAACAAAAGAAGAAATACAAAAAAAGGAGGGGTACGTAGGAAAGGACTGAAAGAATATAAAGAATGCAAAGAGAGGAGAGCTCAGCAACCATATCCATTAGACAAGCTTTATAGCTAGAGTTCTCAACTTAGTTTTCCCTTCCTGTGGATAAGTAACTCTCAATTGAATATCTATCATCCCTAAAGCAGAAGATTACACATCCTTTCAGGCATATTCATTCATAGGTCACTGCTCACTTTGAAACTTATCCTAACTTCCATTAAAAAATTAAGGTAAACAACCTTAAAGTAACATTAGAAAGAATACTATTGTAAATCTACTGAACACCAAATAGAATGAGGAAAATGCTACTGTCATGACAAAATGCTGTTAAAATAGGGACAAGAATCAACAAAATTGCTAATTTAAAGCAATTTAAAAATGCTTTGAAAATAATGAACATAGCTTGAAGGCATACAAGAACCCATTACTAGGGAGATCTTAATGCAGTGTGATGGAAAAAAAAAATTATGATTTAGGGATAAAATTCAAAGGATTTAAACAAACTAGTTTCAAATTTCTTCAGATTCCTATGAGCATACCTTTCTTTTGAAAGTTTGTAGAAATTGGAAATATGACCCCATAATGTTTTCTCAAATGTCTCCCAAGTTCGATCAACATCTTCAAAATATTCTCTGCGACGCACATTCCATGATAAAATTCCAATAAAAAGAAGTCAAAAAATCTTAAAACTAAAATATGAAGCACAAGAAACATCACAAAGGTCAGATTAAAATTACAACCATTTGTAATAATCTATGATAATCGTCATCATATAAGACTTCCTATATTACATTGTTTAAGTCCATTCTTGCAACAAGTAACGATCAAGTTACATAATTTAAGCCCATTAAGAGCAAATATGAATTGAACAGCCTGCACTAGTTGTGCAGGAGAACCAGAGAAACTCTTGTTTGAAATGGCTCAAACCGAAAAGAAATGGAGCCATTTCCGATGCACAACACCAAATATCCAAACTGGCTTGTGGGACGTTGCAACTGCCATCACAGACAGTGGCATAGCCAAAAAAATTCAGTGAAGTCATAAATCGCATTACATCATTACAAACTCACGTTATGTAAACACTATAATTTTATACATTGTATTACTTAAAAAAACTTTTACATTAATTTCAAAAGTTTTACATCCACAAAAAAAAAAGTAGATTATCTTATTTTTCAATAAAAAGGTACTATGATAAGATATAATCTAATGTCTGTGATATAATAAACCACACATTTTACAAGTCCGAGATGGTTTTGTTTTTACCTTTTTATTAACCTTTTGCTTTTAAAAGCAAAAAGTAAAAAATGTGTTTAGATACAAGAGTAATATTTTTATATAAGTAAAGATTAAATATTAATCTTTGTAATAATATATAAAATGCATGATTCATTTTTGTATAAAACAATTACATTTGAAAATGTATCACATTTCACAATTAAATTTGTATCACAATAAAAAGCTACTATAATAAGATATAATCTCATGTCTGTGATATAATAATCCATGCATTTTACAAGTCAAGTCCGAGATGGTTTTGTTTTTACCATTTTATTTACCTTTTGCTTTTAAAAGCAAAAAGTAAAAAATGTGTTTAGATACAAGATTAATATTTTTATACAAGTAAAGATTAAATATTAATCTTTGTAATAATATACAACATGCATGATCCATTTTTGTATAAAACAATTACGTTTGAATGTGCATCACATTTCACAATTTAATCAAATACATTAATTATTGTCTTACAAACATATTGTACCATGTATAGCCATATTCATAATATAAATATAAAAACTTTTCAAGATTTTTTCTTTTTCTAAAACTAGATACTACTCAATATCATTATAAAAATACACAAAAATCTATACCTACATATTAAAGTAAGCCCCTGGTTGGAATAGTAATTGAGGCCTAATTAGATGACAATATGATCCATTTAGGTCTTCAGTTCCCTTTTTTTTTTTTTTTGGTATTTGCTTGATTTAAAAAAAAAAAGGAAAAATATGCAATTGTTTGTGTATTTTCTTTCTTATTATTATGTATATATTTCCATTTATTTAATTATTTAATCAATTTAGTACACAATAATTTAAAAATTAATGAAAATAAAGATTTAATTAATTAAAAATTAATAATAACTGACCGAAAAAATTAAACTTAATAATAAAAAAAATGATTATTTAGAAAAAAAAACTCCTAAAATATATCAATTTACTGACCGTTATTAAATTAAATTGACTAGTAAAAGATATTTATTTAAAAAAAATCCTAAAGAAAAAATTTTTAAAATATTATAAATAATAATCTTCTATATTTTCATGCATGAATAAGGAAGTACTTATCATTCAACAAAAAAATAAAACAATTTATATTCATTTAAAATAAAAATGTGACCCAAGCATAGTTGGGCAATTTTTTCTAGTTTTTACTTATTTGACCTCCTCCATTCAAGTTTTTATTTAATTTCAATGAGGTTAATATAAGAAAATTACAAAAAAAAAAAAAAACCATTATTCCACACATATATATTAATTTTTCAAAAATTGAGAATTGAATGCACTAAAGTATATATCGCTAGCCACTGATTCAGAGATATGCTTGTTTCTTGAAACAAATTTTACCATGTCCTCACTCATTACAATTTTGTGAAACTATAATCAGCATAACATCTAAAAAGGTTAGGCATATAACAGATAGAAAATAATGTCTAAAATATATGAAAATATTTCCAATTTAATTTTCCAACAATGATATTGACATTGCTATAATTGCCATATATTTACACAACAGAAATTGAAGGAGATGCACACCTTAACCTGCCAACCTCTTCTTTATGAGATGCCACAGCAGCTAAAGCAAACCTCCGCTTCCCATCAAGCGCAGTTAACCTCTGAGAAATAGAGGATGAAAAGAGAAATATAGAGCATTGATACACAATTTCTCCAGCATTAAAATTCATGAACCTATGACTGACTGTGATTATTAAGAAAATGTTCTACCTCATATGTATTGACAATTTCTTTATCATCACTCAAAGAATCTCGGGCCTCAGCAGCTTCAACCGAAATGGACATCATACCCTCAACATCCTACAATTAATCAAGATATTAACAACACTGCCACAATATATCATTAAAAAGCACTAAAGCCACATAACCACAGGTTTGCACTTGACAAAAGCGAGTTTCCATATAAAACCTGACAATAAACCTTATAAATAACTAACAGCTCCATCTAACAATATTACCATCCTTCTTTCCAAGAGTAAGTCCAAGCCTTAAAAGGCATTCCAGTTGCAGCCAACATTTAGAAAGGTTACAGCTCTTAAACGGTAAACAAAAATTTAGGCATGCTACAGAAAGGATGTATGCACTTCCACAGGTGTGTGCTCAAAGAGTAACTATAATTTATTACTGTTTGTCTTTGTTTAACACCATCAAGAGAAACAACACCAATCATGGTTTTTAATTAATAAGAAACCAGAAAACTCACCTTGAGTGTTGTATTTAAGTTGTTCCTGACATTGCTAAGAAGCTTTATCTGATCATGGTTTTCAATTAAGTTTTGGCATTCTTGACATAACCTGATAAACAAGGTAATTCAATTTATTTGAAATTTTTCTAGAAAAATCAAGAGAAAAAAAATTGATGGCATCTAAGAATGTAATAGTAACAAACATACTTCTCAATAGAAATGAAGTTTTCACGCAGCTGGTGTATTGTTTTCTGAGATAACCCAAGTGACTCGAGCCCGGCTTGGGCTTGCTCAACCTGCAGTCCATAGTGTTTTTCTCCATGTAAAAACAACTAAAATAAAAGTCGACGGGCTTCCTTAGCTCCCTACATTTAATCAAGTAATATTCCATTGTTGCTTTTGCTACTTGCTTTTTGCTTCCAAAGCAGAAGGATAAAAAGCGGTTGGATACAAAGCAAATAATATATTTAAATTTTTATTAAAAAAAAAAAGATTGGGGTTGCGTATTAGCTATTTGCTCATTTTTAATCAATAAAAAAAAAAAAGCAAACAGCGAAAATCAAGTAGCCAAATCAATAATAACCAAACGAAACCTATGATCATTACAAAAAATTTAAAGATGATTGTGGTAGGTACCTGCTCTGCAACCATTGTACTGAGTTGTGCGTCATTTGCCTGACCATTGAGATAGAAAACAAAATTGACCGATTTGATATTCAACGCAATGAAAGCCTGAATTATTAAAAGATGAAAAAAAGGAAGAACGAGTGGGTTACCTGTTGACGAGTAATGTAATCGGCTTTGATGGTAGAAATGGATTGTAAGAGCTCGGGAAGAGGCAGTAGCTTCGCCACCTCACGTACCGCCGCTTCCTTGGCTTCCACGCCCAGATCCTCCACCATCATTTTTACCTGATTCAGAGCTTTTTCCTCTTGTTTACTTTTTCCAAAGCTGAAGCGAATATAGAAAATGGAAATTGTTTTCCGTGGAACGCCAATTTATTTCTTTATTTTAAGATTTGACTATTCATTCTGCCATAGATAGATCTGCCGGATACAAATGGACTTTACTTTCGTTGTTTCATATCCTCTGACTGGCCCAGACCCAGACTCGGTCTCTTTCGGGTCGGGTTTTCAATAACATGGCTTAACCAGCCCCACAGGAAAAAAGGGTTAAATATAAAGAAAGTTTGATACTTTTACTCTCTGATTTTTTTTTATTTGATTTTCACAAAATTTTAAAAAATATTTTATATTACAACTTTAATTTTTTACAAAATTGATGTTAAAAATACAAATAATTATAAAATATATTTTTCAAACATATAAAATAAAAAGCATTAAGTTTTTAAAACGAAAATAAATATATATATAATTTTGGAACATCTAAAATTAAATATGCAAAAAAAAAAAAGCTAGAATGAAAATAAATATTAAGAGGTGTTTGATTTTATGAATTTAACTTTTTCGTTATTTAATTTCTTGGTTTGATTCAAAAAATTTCCCACGAATTTCATGGTCACAATCCCAACAATATCACAAAAAAAATTAGAAAAACAAAAAATCTCTCATCTCCCTTAAAATTTTTTAGATTTTGAAGATAAAGTGATAATTTTTTCATTTACTCTCACTTAATTTTCTTTTAAGACCACATAAACAATGTTATTTATTTTAGAAATGTAGTAATTTTATATTTCATTTTTTATAATGTTGATAAAAATAATGTTTTAAAATTAAAAATATATGGTGGAAAAAATTTATTTTCAAAATTGGATGGCATTTTTAAAATTTAATTTCAAAAAATGTCATATTTGTTAAAAATATAAAAAATTATTTTTCAAAATTCAATAAAATCGATGTTTTTAAGATAAAAATATAATTTATGTTGAAAATATGAAAATATTTTATTTTGCAAAATTTTTTAGTTTCAATGACGATATTTTTAAGATTAAAAACATAAATTTTGTTAAAAATATATTATAAAAAAATTTATTATTACATATAAAATTTATTGTTATATATATTATATTTACAATAAAACCTAAAATACTTCACTTTAATAATTCAAAAAAACTATTAAATGAACAATTTACATATTAAATAAATAAAAATTTAAATAATTTACTTGTTATTCACATGCTATTTATGTGTCAAATATTATAAATATCATGTATTATTTAAGTATCATAAAAAAATAATATAGTAAAAAATTTATTAGATAATATAGTAAACAAATTTATTAAATAATCTTATATATTTTTCAACCAAAAACAAAAATTTTATATTTCTTAAAATTAATAGAAAACAAAACTCACACATTTTCTTTTAATATCACCTTTTTTTTAAATCACTTTTTTTCCTTATATTTAAAAATATAAAATCAAGTAACCGCTAAAATAATCTCTAATGATAATGGTAAAAAAAAATTTTCTAATAAAATGTAATAGAATTATTGAGAATTTACCATGTTATCTTTAGACACATAATAACAAATACTAATAAAACAGCTGGTACATAAAATAGTATTTCATAATATATATATATATATGACGATTTTTTATATTATATATGTCAATTTTAAAAATAAATATGATGATACAATAAAAAAATATAAAAACAATAAAAGTTACATCATATAAAAATTTGACAATAATAATATATAAATTTAATAAAAACAAAAATATATGTTTCATATTTGATTTATTAATATGAATTCAGATACAATAAATTTTATATTTTTTATATGAAACAAATACTATACAAATACCCAAAATCTAATTATTATCATTGTTTTTTATTTTCTAACACATATTATCGTAGTATCTCACTGCTCATTTCAATCTGGTTACTTTTTCAGTCTCACCATTGTAAATTATCAATCTCACCATTTTGCTCTTATGAATTTCAATACCATCAATCTTGCTATTTGCCTAACGGGACTTAAAAGAGAAAAGGGACAGCAGGTTTGGGACCATATATAAAGTTTATCTCTTGATATTATTATGCTTTATTTTAAAATTTTGAAAAAAAAAAAAAAAAACACCTAAAATAAAGAGCTAAAAATGATAACCAAGGAGCTTTAGTTTCATTCATACAATTAAGTAAAACTTGGCAAATGCAAATGCCAAAACACATAGATTTATTGTTGAAGTTGGGGTACATGAGTAGTGTAAATTACCAGAAGAAGAAATCTTGTGTTGAGACAAGAAAATTTATGTGCATTCTCAGTCTCTAAACCATCCAAGTAAAGCAAGAATAATGTTAAATATGTTGCCACTGACTAAGGCTTTCATTTGTTTCTGCTTTCCAGGTGTGTATGGCGGGTACCTAGTAGGAGCATCTCCCGCAAAACTTCTGTATAAAACTGCCTTCTTATGGCTAAAAGCATCAAAAGAGAATTCACCGTGGTATGAACCCATTCCGCTCTCCCCGACTCCTCCGAAAGGTAAACCGGAAACTGTTAGCTGCAAAGATTCGTCATGGATAAGGAATCAACTAATTAGTTAAAAGATACCGTCCATATGCACTGATAACATACAATTGCAATGTTTTTCATATGTGTCTGATGCGCTATGATGTTCGTTGACCAACAAAGAAGTGTAATGCAAGCAATTCAATTTTCATCTTCTAAAAAATTATAGCATTTTGCTTCGCCAAGTGTGTGTATATATGGCATTCTGCAAACCGCCCATCAAATAATTGAAGCAAATGCTCGACCACTCTTTGGGTATGATTAACATCGAACCATTGACGTCATGTTGTAATCATTAGATCACTTTAACTGACAAACTAACAAAAGTACTCAAATTAGCAATGTACTAGAAGGAATTGAAAAGTCCTATGCCAACCAATTATCGACAAGTAAAAGCCAATTATTGGACAACATGTGCAATCGGCTTTACTTCATCTAGAACTAGCCAAAGATTGAAAAATATGATTTGAATGCCAATAGTTGGACTTTAGAATTAAGTCATCATGAAATTCCTGTCTCAAGCTTGACAGGATGACAAATGACAACTAGAAAATGGCCATTTATGGCTTTTCCATATGAATTTGAATTCAAGGAGTGAGGAAATACTTGTAGAACAGTGTCATTAATGGCTATTCCTCCAGCAGATATGTTTTGCACAAACTTGCTTTTAATCTGTTCATCATCACTGAAGAGATATGCTGCAAGAGGTTTTGGCTTTCTGTTTATCATATCCAAGCTATCTTCCAACTTTTCCACCTAAAACAAGCTAGGGAAAAAAGTTAGTCGAAAAAAATGTTGCATTTTGCCCAGACACACATGCATTGGCTGTGAAAAATGATTTACAACTTGCTAGAGAAATCATGACCTCAAATTGGGATGTGCAAATTGGGAAAAACAAAATGTTGTGAAAATACTTTGGTGAAGGAAGTGTGCCTTTAGTCTTACAAAAGAAGAGCAATGACCTTCTTCAACCTTTACTTGCAGGTTGTATGCCCAAAAATGAATTTCATATGCTTGGTTAAGGTAAGAGAGGTGAAGGGAGGGGGGATTGACCAGAGTTCAAATGTTTGAGCAAACCTTTCTTTTAGATTTCATTATGAATATAGGATGGGGAAGTAACAAGTAGAGAAAATAAATAATTTGAGCAGGGAAGAATCAGAATGTCACAATGCAGTAGCAAAAGGAAAGCGTGGCTAGGCTTTGCTGACCAGCATATATAAATAAACAATAATCCGGTATGTCCTTTTCCTTTTGGCCGATAATACTTGCATTTCAAGAGTTCAAGCCATAAGGCAAAAAATGTTTGTCTTAATATAATTCAAATGTTACATTAACAAAAGAAAAAGAAACTCACAGTCATTATGGGAAGTAATGGTCCAAATATTTCTTCTTGCATTATCAATGAGTCCTCAGGAACATCTAACAATATTGTTGGAGCTATTTGTCTGCATTATAAAGACAAAAATTATATGGTGACCATACAATAGAATGGTAAAGATAGTTACCAGTAGCGATTATCAAACTCACAATTGGCTCTCATCCCTCTGGCCTCCAAAAACAATTTTGTCAGAGACCTTATCCTCATCCAAGAGATTTACTAGACGCATGAATTGGAATGAGTTTACAATGCGGGATAGGTCCTTTGATTCCATTGGATCTTTTCCAAAGAATTCCTCCAGTACACTTCTTAGAGAATCTATCTGTCAATCAAACATGTTTCAAGAGAATGACCTTAAGTTGACAATTTTATTTGTTTGACAAAATCTTACCAACTTTTGGGCAAATTCTTTTGTTGTTATGATATAATCAACACCAATGCAAGCTTGTCCATTGTTGCATGCCCACTTGCCTGCTATAATCCTCTTTGCAGTAACCTTAAAATTGTTACAATCAGATCAACTGAATAAAATGAAGATGGACAGGTAACTTTAGGCAAACAAGAACTATTCTCACTTGTAAATTAACATTAGAATCAACAACAGCTGGGCACTTTCCTCCGAGTTCAAGAGTTACTGGTGTAAGGTGCTTCGCTGCTGCAGCCATCACAATGCGCCCAACTCTTGCTCCACCTGCAATGTAAAGGTATCTGTATTTTAAGATTTTATTGTCAGGAATTAAATTAAGTACAAAAAACCAAGAACTTAGTAGTTGAATTTAAGTTTGACAGTTAATGCAAAATAAAGGCAGTCCATAGGAATTTTCAGCATCCTGACAATACCCACAGTGCTCATTGATTTATTTTTATTCCTTGTTGCCTTGGGTGAAAAGATAACAATATTCAGCAACTTTAAGGAGACTTCATAGATTGATCAATTTAGTAAACAAATAGTAACCAGATAATTAGGAGAACAGTTCAGTCATAACTTCATCTTCCACTGAAAGAAACTGCCACATTTGGACACAAAAGAGTGCTCCTTGAAGCAGTTCAACCATATTGATAGCATAACAATGTCTGTCATTAATCTAGTTATGATAATAGATGAAGGCATTTAGAAGTGATTCAGGGAATTTGATATTTAACTTATAGATAAAAGTTGGAAATTTACCCAGTCATTAACAAGGTAGTCTCAACAAAGTTGGAATGAATTCAAAGCACACTAAACATTTTACCATGTCTACATAAGACTACAAAAATTTCATAAGGCACCAAAGTTGGAGAAATCAAGACATCTGAAGAATATATGTTAAACCTGTAAAAAAGATCTTATCCCACTTTTGTTCTAGTAATGCAGAGGTCTCAGGAACAGCACCCTCAACAACTCTTATGGCAGATTCGTCCACATATTCCCCTAGTAACTTTGTAAGCAGTGATGATGTGGCTGGAGCAATTTCTGATGGTTTAAGGACCACAGCATTACCAGCTGCAATAGCTCCAATCACCGGATCAAGAGACAACACTAGCAGATGGACAACAAACATTTAAGTTTGCACAACATAAGAGAATAATGATAATGAAACAAAAGAAGCTATCTATCATATTATATTTATACAAAAATATATCAAAACAATGGCTATGCTTTAGAACAATTCCACAAGCAAAAGAAAATTCCTAGTGGCACCTTTAGATTATAAACATTCCTAAATAAAGCAGTAGAATCTAAGTTTAAACATCATGAAAACAAATGATTGGGAACAAGTACAAGGTGTATCATGTTGTAGTGTGTTTATAGATAGTTATAAAAAATATACATATGAAAAACCTAAACAGCTCATATGAAGCCCTGTTATATCAAATTGCAGCATCAGCGAAAATAAAAAAACAAAAAGAAAGTTGTTAAAGCAATGATACAACTTTATGGAGCAATCATAGCATGCATACATAGATATGTACATCAGATATGAAGCATGTTCGTTTACTATCTCAGTTCATTTTTAGAAAGTGATGGGATAAAATAATAAAATAAGAATGAATGACATCTAAAGATTACTATAGATAAAGGAAAGGAAAAATTACTATTTTTCAAAGTCCATTAAGAATAACACACAAAATGGTTCTGCAACCAAGACAAGATGATTTGTAAGAAAAATGATAATAATGGTTCAAAGATAACAACAGGCAAGCAAGCAAATTGATGTGAGTATATTTCATTAAGTTATATTGAGTAAAAGAGGCAGTTTTAGTAGAAGAAATGTAAAACTTAAATGTAAATTACCAAAAAGAACAGAGTGGTTATTTAGGGGAAAATACTAAGCATAACACAACACTAACAATAGCACATGAAAACTTTAGACAGTTCATTTTAACTAGCTTCATTATGTTAAAACAGCAAAAAACCAACATACAAAAAGGGAAGTTCCAGGTAGATATGACCAAGACAACTCCAAGAGGTTCTGACACAATTTCTGCCGACGATGGATAAGTTGCCATTGAAGTTTCGACCTGAAAAAGTGCTAAAGGTTTTAAGCTGAAAGCAAATAGTAAAATTTAGTCCTAAGATTAGTAACCGTAACAGTAATTACCTTTTTTGGCATCATCCAATGTTTAAGTTCTTTAAGAGCCAACTTACATGAGGATTTTGTCATTAAAATCTGCATCACACATACTGTGAAGTCCATATGGTGCACGAGTCAATTGTTCAAAAAAAAGTATGACATCTAATTTTTGAACCTTTAGGTTGATTTCCTTGAAAAAAAAAAAAAAAAAACTACTGTTTGTTGCTGGTCTTACGTTATGGGTTACTATTGCTTCTAATTGCTTGAGTTGCAAAAACTTTTGAACTCAAATTCCGCATTAAACATATTGATGTTTTCTCTACCACAAGCATAACCTTAACTGATTGACCTTCCATAGCACCATCACAGTGATGCTGGTGCAAGAAGAATTTGCTAAATTATTGAAGTACTCAAATGAAAGTCAATTAGATAAGAAAAAAAATTGTATAATACAGAAAAAATGCTAATTTTTTTATCATAGACATGCTCTTGCAGCTAGATATTAAGGGCTTAATTAGAACTCATAAATCCTAAAGAAATATACAAAATTTGAAGGGTTTCTTACATAAACAAAGGAGAAAAGAAAGGCTTAACAGTTGATGTCACTATTGATATAATTCACTATGTGCATAAGATGGTGCATAATATATCATCTCATAATGGAAGAACAGAATCATCATAAACCCCTCGTTTCAGCTAGGATAAATTAACAGGACTATCAATTTCATTCTAGCGCTTGTCATTAGGTAAATTTATTGCCAATGAAGCTGTTATGTACTCTTTAAGGGAGATAATAAACCGTATATCACTTCCTTAAGGCAAAAAGAAGTTATGTAATCCCCTTAATGGCTTCGTTTATTAGCTGAGATGATAGGACCCAACAAATAAAAAGTTTTAATCACTTTGTCCTTTTAGATGTAAGGCTAATAGAGGTTAATGGTTCACAATTGGTAGCATCTTCTATGCCCAACTTTTCTGAATACTCCAAAATTAATAAATCTCACTTGAAAGCTGAATGCATACGAAAAATTCCTTTGACAATGAATTGACAGCTAACAGCAATATATTAAAAATATAAGAGTAGTAACTTGCAAGTTTTAAGGTAAATGTAAAAGGGAAAAGGATAGAGAACCATAAACATAAGCATGGTATTCGAAGATGAAATAAAGGATACAAACCTCTGACAGAAAAGCTTCGAGTTCAGGTTTCGAGAGGTCCTTATGCAGTGCTTCTATAATTTCTTTCTCCTTTTCATCAATCATCTTTGATATACTTTCCAATTGTGACATTCTCCATTCATAGCTCTTTGTCTTGCCTGAGCTAAAGGTCTTTCTCATCTCGTTAACTAGTACAGCAGCTTTGTCTACATCAAATGTTGGCTTCACTTCCTCCATCGTTATTGATAGCGTTGCACAACAACTTTTTTAGATGTATTAGAAAAAAATATCCAGGAAATGCAAGGAGTAATGTAGATGAAGATATGAAAATCAATAATATACAAACACAAACATGAGTGTAATTAGAGAGAGAGAGAGAGTTACTAGTATGAAGAAGGGATAGAACCGGAGAAGTGAACTCGGTTGATCTTATATGTATGACGGTACGTGAGGGTGCCACCCAGGCCAACGCCAACAATGCTGCTAAATTTGAAACATCTGAAAATGAGTGTGAATCAAAGCAAATAATATAAAGGGTGATCGTATATCACTATTTACTAAGACTAAACCAAACAAATTCTATTTATTAGGACACTCCATTTTGAGTAAAGATGTCTGAACAATAGACTAAAGTCATCATTTCGCAATTTTTATTGAAACTAGGATTTATCTGAAAGGACCAAGTACCAACACAGAAATCACCTAGTCTACAACTTTGCATAGTTTCTGCCTTAAATTAATTGCTCCAAGTGACACTCCCAATAACAAGTTGTGCCAATCAGCTGTTATTTATCTCTGCAAAATTTAATGTCATATCACTGCAGCAGCAGGCGGAGGAATGATATCTAAGAAAATCATTCACCCATAATAACCATGTGTACTTCAAAAATTTTGACATTATAAACAGATGAATCTTTTGTTTGAGATTGACTAAGAATAACTGTTTCTAAAAGGAAAAGAGAAGAAAATGGATCACAAATAGTGCTAAGAAAATGCTATGGCTTGGCAAATATTTGGATGATGGAGTTTATTCTATTTTGTAATAAGTGAAGGAACGTAGTCCCCTTTTATTCATAAATAAAGAGTCTTGTTTTGCATAGATTATACTAATAAGCCCTTTCTTTGTATTAGTTTCTAAACATAGCATACATATAAAAGTTATTAAGAAGGCAATAAGAAGACCCTAAGTTCCAATCCTCCTCTGTAAATATACCTATAAAAAGAAAAAAGAAGATTTGGAGGCATGCATACAATGTTCTAGTCTCCCATTTTCTTATAACAAACTCATAGCTCCCAAAAATTGGACCATACTTTATCTCACCAAAAAGGAAGGATTTTTCAGGGTAATTTTCAATTTTTAGATATAAACTGGAAAATTTTTATTCTCCAATTACGGAATTGGCATTCATTTTGAAGTTTGAAGGAGGCTAAAAACATGCTTTCTCCATTGGTTATCTACAAGAAAAAAAAAACATAAATTAAATTTAGAGACAAAAATAAAATTAGTTTTCTATGCTTGGGAACCATGACGGTAGGAAGGAGTGGAACTGTGGAAAGGAGGGTGAGGAAAAGAGGGAGAAGAAGATGGGTTCTCCTTGTTTGGATAGCCTAAATAGATAAGGGCAAGAAAAGGAAGGGACATGTTAGAAACTTTGTTTGTTTAAGGAGTAGAAAAGGAAGGAAATAGTAATTTATCATACCATTTTAATATTCTATCCTTTATAAATAAAAATGAAATGTTTAAACTTCATAAGTACAAATGAAATGGTGTACCAAAAAAAAGGAATGTTTAAAATAAAAGTAATTTGGTCATTGCAAAATTGACCTACTTGATGCCTCCAATAGATACATATACATGTGTGTGTGTGTGTGTATTCACTTGCTAACTTGACTAACCGCATGGATGGCAGCTTAGCTATGGTGATAATTAGTACAGAAGTTACAAACTAAAATCCTCTGTCAAGTGTAAAAGACCTTTCATCTTGTCACTAACAAAACATTTTTGAGTTGGCATTAGTTGCAATATTACCTGCATTCCCCTTAGCTCCCTCCCTGAAGTTCCCCCTCAAAAGAGAGAGAAAGAGAGACTAGATTTTTTCTCTTGACGAAGATTTTAAGGTCTTTTAATTAAGCTTCAAACTAGGAATTTGAATTTTCATTACAGGTAGATACATATTGAAGCCTAATCTTAAAACAATCTATGAAGTGGTTATCCTGCACTATCAAATCTTCTTTTTTTCTTTTTTTTTCAAGTTTTGGGTAAGGGGGAGGCTTCTACTGTAGTCCATTCTAGGACAGGGCAGACCATAAGCCTAAGATAGGACTTAGGTTGGATTTGCAGATTGCCCACCAATGAGACAGACTGTCAAATCTTGAAAGAGTCATTTGCTACCTTTATCCATTATCAGACCCTAATACCTGACCTCAACAAGACTGTTGCCTTCTCCCCTGGCAAGGTTTGGGTTCAGTAAGAGCATCCAATAGAAAACTGAATTTTGGGTCTTCCACTGAAACTAAATTAATTTTCTAGAAGCTGGGAATCTTCAGGCATTCTATAATTGTTCTTTCTGGGGAAAACTGTTCAAAACTAAAAAGAGTCTCTCCTTCCCGATTTAATTCACCTACAAAATACCAAATATCACCAAAAAATATGCATAGAAATTAACAGTGAAACTTGTATTATATTTTCCAGGCAAACATTTCATCATTCTTAGTATAAATATTCAAGCAAGCATTAAGAAATCCAAAAGATTAAACCAACAACTTACCAGCAAAGAGAGGATAGTTAAAGAAAACTTGACTATTCAGCGTTGAAAAGTAACTCAAAGTTTGGGTTTAAGAAGAAAAAATGGGAGGATAAATCAAGAACCTGGTACAGTCTTTGAAGAGGGCAGCAGCAGCAGCAGCAGAGACGATTGTCATGGCAGCTAAAGATTCTGCAACTTATCAGCAGAGAATTTGGTCACTCAAAGTATCCTGAAACTGATTGAGAAGGTTTGTTTTTTGTTCAGCTTCTTTTTGTGTGAAGATCGAGTAGTGCATGCAAAAACACGTGGCTTTGTTACCACTTTTATCATATATAATTTGCCAACTCAAAAGAGGGAGTTCGTGGGAACCTTTGAGAGAGTTTCTCGGCCATTAGAATTTGGTAAAAGCTGGAGATAACGGTCTGACCAAACTCAAGCATGGGGAATGAATCCAAACCCAAATCTTATCTTAACATCCCGTGGGTTGGCCTGTGTTTGGCCTTGTTTACAATTTACTTGATGATGATTGTTACAGACAACAAATTTTGACCCATGCGAATCATTGCTTTCGACCATCTTGTTGGCCATTGATGTTAACTTTTTCTCTTTTCCATAAGAAATTAGGGGAATAATAAAAATGTTAATGGAAAATTATTTTGAAATTTCGTATAACACACGTTAACTACCGTTAAAATATCAAACTGTTTTCATAATTCAAATTCAATATTTATCAAATTAAATATTAAAAACTCAGTATTTAATTTTCAATTTATCAAATAAAATTTTAACTTAATTAATTTATACAATTATATTAAAATGATATCATTGAATAAGTCTGACATTCAAATTATAATATCTATAATCTTTTTAATATCCTCATATTTCAATACATTTCATATAAAAAAATTAAATATAATTTTTTAAATGAATTTATATTTAATATGTAATAAGTGAATAACTTTTACACACTTCCTTTGAATCACATCTTTCCACTAAAATAGTAAAATTAGCAAGTTACTCCTCTAAACATGTATATCAAATTACCATTTTAATTTTTGTTATATGACTATAAGATAAAAGATGGATCAAAGAAATTTCTACAAAATATCTTGGTTTATGAGGTTCATTTCTTCTAGTGAATGGTAGGAATGATAAGCTCAAATCTATGAATCGTGTGCATGATGAATTTTTTAATGATATTTTAAATTTATTGGAGGATGGGAAAAAGAAAATAGTAAAGGATTCTTCAAGGAGAAAATAATATGTGCAATCTATTAAATAAATTTAAAACAAATGTTTTTGAGCTTGTGAATGAATCGAACAGAATATAAGAAAAAATATATTGAATGAAATGGGACCCTTTTTTTTTTTCCCTTTTATGGTGTGCATGAAAGGAATATATTTTAATTTGTTTTCTCTTTTTATTTTATTCTTACATGCTAAGGCTTCAGTTGGACTTCACTACATCGGAATTGAAGAAAGTTTTGGCCCCAACTGCATGCATTTAAATTGTAACTCAACGCTAATTGGGTCAAAACTCAAAGCCCTCACTGTCCCTCTACTGACTAACAGGAGGACGAAGTGTTCAGTGGATAATTCAATTTGTGAACAGTTGATTGTTTTAATATTAAATTAAAAAAATAATTATAGAACCATTGGATGCTAGGATAGTTGACTTTTTTACTGAAGATAGTTTACTACCTTAGTATAAAATTGAAAAAAGAACAGCATTTTTAATTATGTAGTTTAATGTCATATCTAATTTTATATTCATCATTATATTTATTTATAAACATATATCTTGATTTTAATTTCACTTATATAATAATTAATTTTATCGTAACTGTTATTTCTAGTTTTATCGAAACCAATTTTATAGTTCATTCATATGAATTCTATTTAAGATCTTTTGGAATTAAAAAAGGGTAGGGGGAAAGAAACTGTCCCGAAGGGAATAAATAAAAGGAAATAATCAATAGAAGAGAATAAGATCCCTATAGCTAAGTTTTTGTTTGTCATTTTAATTTGTTCATTCAAGTTTTTATTCTATATTGATTAGGGAATGAATTTTTTCGCTGCATGAGAAGTTGATTAGTGTATTTTTAATTAAATTTAAGATTAATGTATTTTTAAATTATTTTTAATTGATTTTTATTTGTTTTCATACACAATTTAAATCATTAAAATTTTCATCATAAATTAATTTTAATCACAACTAACATAAAAAAATTAAAAAGGAAAAAAGCAAAACTCTTGCCTTTATCGTGGCATTCTACAATTTGTCATGTTATAGATATGATATTATATATCCCAAAAACATAACACTTCAAAATAATAATATACTAGATCGGATGTTTGTGCTACGCCGCAAACTTGATTAAAATTAACAAAGTATTAAAAGCATAATTTATAGTTTAATTATGAAAAAAAATTTGTTTAGGTTCTAAACATACAATGGAAGTTAAATTAGAGTCTATAGTCTACAGCATAATAATGAACAAGATTATTTACATACAGTGTAATAATAAAAAAGATTATTAATACTCAGGATAGATAATAACTTTAAAAGTATTGGTTCTAATCATGCCAAAGAAGCAATAATCACCAACTTTCAAGTGCTTATTAGGGATGAATTTGCTCCATCCTTCTATAAATGATTTGTTTTGGGTATTGTAATGGGTACTCCATGACTTGCAGTAAAAGTAATAGCAAGAAGTAAACAACAATGAAAACTAAGATAAATAACATCATGAAACATTTTGATAAACTTTTTTCATGCTAATAGTCTCATTCCATAAATAAAATGAAAAAACTTATCAATACGATTGGAAAATTGCAAAAACATTTCTAATAAAGACAATTAAACGATTAGCAAGTTAAAATAGTAATAGGAAAACAACAAAAAGTGAATTTGAATTTAGGCTTTATGGGTTTTTTGTTAAAATATAAAAACTATTTATTGCAGGAACTTGCTATTTGTATTGTAACAATTATTCATTTAAATTATATTTTGTAAATAATTAAAATTATTTAAAAGTATTTAATGTTACTATTGTTTATTAGATATAGTTAATTTAAGCAGTCAATTTTTTCTCTTCATTTTGATTGTTTACTAACCAGATTGAAAGCAATATATAATTTATATAATTTGATTGAATTCTATACAAAGAAAAGCTAGAACAACCTTAATAAAAGTAAATTTGCTTAGGTTAAATGGGATCTAAAAAGTAAAGTTGAAAAAGCCATAGTTATAGAGGAATGAAACCTTGGTAAGAAGAGATAGAACAAATTTTAAAAAAGTTAAATTACACAAGTTTTACAAACATAAAACAAAGTTTTACAAGTTAAAACTTAAACCGTACTGTAAAAATTTTGAAACAATATGAAAGATCTGAACAGATCTAAGTAAAATTGTATTTGGGTTTTTGTTTTTTTTAGATACGAAAATAAGATAACACCCTAAGATTTGTTGATTAAAGTTTTAGTTATATGAAATATGAAAGAGGGAAAACAAAAAAACCATACATAAATTACTGCTATATTTATCATGCAGAAATTGTGCATATAGTTTGAAGGAATTAGATGAAAAAAAAAAAGAAATCAAGTTAAGTTTGAAAGATTTTCACCATAAGGTCTTGAATGGTATCTTGATGTAGTAAAATATGGTGAATCGTGGAGCTTCATCTAGAATTAATCTATTCTGACTCACAAAATAGTTGTTGTTAGCCATTTTTTCTTTTGTAGATAATGGGTGTTTGGTACAAATTAAGTTTGGCATTTTGATTTTGAAAGAGTTTTAGTAGGGTGTGGGAGAGGTTTAAGAAAGGAATTTGCAATGATTGATCTTTTTGGATTAAAGATGACGTCATTTGTGTTTGCTGAAAAGTTAAATGATAAAATTTTTAACAAAAGCTTGGGTTTGTAAGTATAGATTTGGTTATTATAATTTGGTTTTGGGTTTAGAGGTATAAGTTTGGGTTTATATGCATATTGGTGTTTGCAATTGTAGTTTTGGATTTATTAGTATTGTTTTCATTTTGCAAGTATAGTTTTAAGTTTGAAAGATTGATTGGATACGAGCTTTAAGAAGTTTGTAAAATTCTTTGTTAAGGTTTTTTATATAGAATTTAAATGATGATTAAAATGAGTATTCTTGGTATTTTGAAATTTTATTGTTTTAAACTTTTTTTTAATATATATTTGGAATTAGGGATACATGGAATGATATACGTAGTCAGGTTTATGGAAAATTTTGTTGTTTTGGATTTTGTTTAATTTTATGGGTTTAAAGTTAAGTGAAAGATATTAGTTAGGAGTGTGTAGAATTAAAAATATTAGGAGTTTTATTATATATAAGATCAAAATAAAATTTATACATTTAGAATTTCTAATGTAAAAAATGTGTTGAAAAGATAAAGAGAGAGGAAGTGAAATGTGTTATTAAATTTGAACAAAAAATACCAAAAAGTATATTCTAAAATGAATTTTGTTTTAGGTGAAAGATATAGCTATATTAAAGATAAAATAAGGATTGATATATTGGAAAAAAGCCATCAAGGCAAAAATGTTAGTTTGTGTGCAATGACATTGTTCCTTGAAAAGTTTTAAAAAGTGAATTGAAGTTGAAAACAATAGTTAATATGAGTGTTTTACAAAAATTTTAGTTTTGTGCCTAACAATGTTATAATCTGAAGAGTTTAGTAGAGTGAATTCAAGGCATGAAACAGTAGTTCACATGGATATTTTGCTAAAATTTTATATTGGTGTCAACTATGATGGACATTAAAGGTGAAAACAATAACAACAGGTAGCATTTCAAGTTTCAATCAGTAGATACTCTAAAGATAAAGTATTGGATAAATAAACTTTGTACAATACGATCAATTTGCTATATTTTCAATGTTAAAATATCATTGTTTTTTTCGATTTTGGGGGAAGTGAATGAGTATTGGTTTGGTTGAAAGTTAAAAAATTACAAAAACAATTAATAACAAAGTTAAAGGTATAAAGGCAATCTTTATATACAGAAATGGTAACTACAATGTCTTTTAACAATATATAGACAACAATAGCTATCTAATAAAAATAAAATAAACGATGTTCTGCATAAAAGGATAAGCATTACAGTGCATTTTAGCAAAGTACATATATTAATAATAGTTTGACAAAATGGCATTGATAGCATTGACATAGTTGTCTATGTTAGGCTAAAAGACCTCAATCAATCACACAAAAGATAATAATTTAACATAGTTCGGCTCAATCGACCCACATCCATGAATGAAAAAAAAGATCTATTAGTTTTAGAGAATTACAAACTTACATCAAATCATATCAACCACTCAACAATCAATACCCATAGAAATCTCTTTTAATCTTATAGAGTATTTTTAACCCAAACATATACCAATATGCACCCATGCATCGAACTTATATGAATTCTCTCAGTCTCTCTTAATCTATTTATAAACATTCAAACATATACACCCATAAGATTTAAATCTTCAGTAGTCTTATGGGGTGTCTATCCCATAAAACCTTATAACTCTCTTGCATCTTTTTTTTTAAATCTAACCCTATAAAGACTTTACCTATTAATAAGCATACACCTATTAATAAGCATACTCATTTACTTATTAAGAATCTCTTTTTTCTTAAAATTTCTTTTCAGCAAGTCAAACTTGTTTATTAAGAATCATTTTTCTCTTAAAATTCTTTTTTTGCAAGTCTTCTTGTCTATCAAGCAATATCTAGTCAATCCCAAACAAATCTCTTATGGGATTTGAGTTACTATTCCCAATAATCAAATTTCATCAAATCATTTGTCTTTATGCTAAACATTATTATCTCCACCTATAATGAAAGTCTCATAATCATCTTCTCTTGTGTGTTTTATGCTTCATATAAATTAATCTTTAAAGTACAAACTCAAACTTTTTTCTTGAGTCGAGCTTCTCTGCATTTATCTTTTCTTATAATTTGTACCATGCTTTGATATCACTTGTTGAGGATCATCATAGCTTTGATATCACTTGTTAGACCAAAAAATCTCAATCCAATCACACTAATAAAAGTAAAATCAAATAATCAATCAATCATACAAGAGTTAATAATTTAACGTGATTCGATCCAATCGACCTATGTCCACGGATTAAAAAAAAGGTCTACTAGTTGTAGAGAATTACAAACATACATCAAATCATATCAACTACTCAACAATCAATACCTATAAACCTTCTTATTCTCTTCTAGTCTTATAGAGTATTCTCAACTCAAATAAACACATACCTATATGCACCCATGCACAAAACTATATAACTCTTTCAATCTCTTCTAATCAACTCCATACATTATACCCATATGGACCTTTTCAGTTTTTTCTAGTCCACTCATAAACATTCAAATATATACTTTCATAAGATATAACTCTTTAGTAGTCTTATGGGATATCTATCCCATAAAATTTTACTATTTTCTTACATCTTTTTCTTATATTTAACCCTATAAAAATATTACTTATTTATAGGCATACTAACTTGCCTATTAAAAATCTCTTTTCTCTTAAAATTTTTCTTTTACAAGTCAACTTACCTATTAAAAATCTTTTTTCTCTTAAAATTCTTTTTCTATAAGCCTTATTATCCATTAAGCAATATCTAGCTAATCCCAGATAAATCTCTTATGAGATTTGAGTCACTATTTCCAGCAGTCTGCTCAAGTAGTATGATAGATAAAAATATCAAATTTATTTGGTGTAGTCATGTGAAAAACACATTGATCTTCAAGGTTGAGCCTATTGTCTATTGCAAAACATTGCCAACCACCTGAAAAACATTATTTCTTAATTGTAAATATAATGAACATGTTATTTTTTCCTTAGTGATTCATGTTTGTGCCCGTATTTTGAATAAAAGAATTTGTTTGTTATTTTTAGATTACAAGAGTTACATTTGTTGGGTAAGCTGGAAGGAACTATTTGGCAAACATTGTAGAAACATGCCACATAAATAGTATAAATTGTGTTAATCACAAGTACAAATAATATTATTCAAATTATAAACTAAGGTAAAAAAAAGCTATTAATATTACTTTATTTAAACATGAATATTAATACAATAATAATGAAGTTGATGTGAGTCTTGGTGTAATATGAATATGGATACAATAATAATGAAGTTGGTGTGACATATATATTAATATAATAATATTGTCAAGTTTTAGACAATAAATTAATTATATAATTGATTGTATTGAACATCATTTTTTTTGTAAAACATGTGTATTTGATTAGTATATACAGAAAAAGTTAATGTGTATAAACAAATTAAACAAAATACGAAAATCAATGTTAAGAACACAGTTATATTATTTTAAGTAAATAGAGAAAAGTCTAGTATGTAATTAAAGTTGCATAAAATATAGTTCTTTTTTACCAAAATGTATGATGTTTGGATATTTGTTATGCTCATAGTGTATTGAAAGAGAGGAAACTCATGGTTTGAATCTGCATCTGAATTAGAATATTCTATTTTAAAAACTTTAGGAGGATTTTGTTGTTGACTTTTTACTTGTTCATCTATCAAAAAAAGCAATATCAAGTTGATTTATTGTTTCTAACATAGTTTAGCATTTCAAAATAAGTTGTTACCTTTTCTCTTTTTGAGAACAACATTTGTCATTAAAGTAGTGTTTCTGGCATAAAGGTAAACATCAAACATGAGATTATGGTTGTATTTAAATATTAAGAAGTCCTTGAATTCTATGTTATAAGCAATCATGTAATTTCTCCAATCATCTCGAAAATAGAATTTGTTGTTCACTCGTACCAAATCCATTTTGAATATCTCTAGCAGTAAACCTTTAAGATATATAGCTCTTGGTATTTGAATATCTATTATGTAGCTATTAACAAATGCTTTTGGTATACACTGAAAATTTTATTCAATTTATTATGTTAGTGATAAAAATATGGTAAAAAATTATAACTTAATTTTTTTTTCATAATAGTATATTCTACTAAAGAAAAATAGCCATTAATAAATTTATGAATTATATTAAAGGTAGTTTTTTGCTTTTATATAATAGACAATATTATTAATTGTTACTTTCTCAGTAAATAAATTAAAAGCATTAGTTAGAAAGTTTTGTGTAAACATTTTCCTTCTTTTTATTTTTTTGTTAAACAAAGTGAAAGATTAGTATTAAAGGTTGTTTTATACATAGTTAATATTCTATTATATTTGCATGGAGAAAAGTACAGCAATCCTTATAAAAAAAATGCATGTGGAACATATGTATATATAAATTAAAATTGAACATACATGTGTTAAATGAGAGATAAAACAATGAAATTAGTTTTTATTATTAGTAGAGAATTTTTAGAATAAATAATTAGAGATTTTTATTGGTTTATGAAGTTTTCATAGTGTTTGCTATACCTAATTTCCAAAAAATTATTATTGAAAAGAAAATCTGTTAAGATTATTAAATTCTCTTATTTTTCTGTGTAATTACATACCATTTATTCATAACATAACTATATTTATAGATAGATTTATATATATATATATATTTTTTAAGTTGTTAAACACATTTTGAAGGCAAGGTTTTGCAATGGATAGTTTTTGTATTTGCATGTTTGTTTTTTGCTGTGTAAATTTTTTTAAAGAATATATTGTGAGAAATTTTTAAAATATTATGAAATTTACATTTTTTTAAAAATTGTGAATAACATATAAATATAAGAATTTATACATACATTAACTTTTTTTAAAAGAATTTTTAAATTTAATAAAAGTTTACTAAACGATCTATGGAAAAAGAGTCTCGAATGATGACTTTGAAGAACTTTGGCATGTTCGTTCATTTGGGGAAAGTTGAAAATTCTTGTTCTTGTTCATTAGGCATTTTGGGTTTGAAGAGTTTTAAAGAGTTTAGTCTTTTTTTTTTTTTGTCATGAGAGAAAGTAAAAAGTTGAAAAGATTCTTCTAGATTTTTTAGTTTGTAGGCTCTTTTTTAATTGGTTGAGCAAAGCTGAGTTAATGAATAGGCTTAGTTTGTGAGTAAGTTTAGGCTTGGGTTTGTTAAAAATGGTTTAAACATATTAAAGAATGGGCCGATGGTTAGAATTTTAGTTTATTCATTTTATTTTGTAAAGGTTAAAACTTCTTTAAATGCTTTTACTTTGAATAAGGAATGAAATTTTCTTTTTAAGACTGAATGTTTATTTTGTGTTGTAAAGGTTAAAATAAATTTAAATACTTATGTTTTTTATGAATGAAAATTTAATTATGGATAAACAATTTACATATAAAATGGTATTCAAATGTTTAAATGAATAACTGTATTTTATGCAAAGTTGATAAGTGTATACGTGTTAACATTAGGATTGTCAAAATGCTTGTTATTGCAATTATAATTAAATAATATACTATGCATTCTATTTTATCAATGCTTTACAATATATATCTAAATTGAATTATGTTGTCGTAGACATTTGTTAATACATTTTATTTGTTGGTATTTTCATCTGTTTAATAATGATTTAGTAGAATAATTTAATATTGCCATAATGATTTTTTGTCCGAGAGAAATTGATTATTAGACTTGGTGAACATTTTTTAGAGTTGCCACCAATATTTTTTATAGGGTTTGATTGATCACCCAAAAATATCATTTTTTAATAAAAATCTTTAAAATTTATTAAGATTTATTAAAAAAAATTTAGGTCTACGAAATTAGAGTTAGATCTAGGAGTATGGTTATAAGTGAGAAATGTATTAGTACCTTCACATCGCTTATTCGAAGAATGGTACCAATTAAACATATGTAATCTTTTAATTTTGATGATATGGTTTTCTTTGTATTTAAATTTAATTTCTTAAAATTTATTTATAAAAAAAATATTTCTTTGTTGTGAAAGTAATATAAATATTATCTTCATATTCTATAAATTCTTCAATATTTGACAGAATTTATAGAAAATCTTTATTTAGAAAACATTTTGGGAATATTGACAATTCACAAAATTTTTGAAATTTCACCATAAAATATTTTATTTATTAAAAAAATGATTTTAAGAACATCTCGACTATTTGGTGAGTTCATAAATCATTTTTTGTAATTAATTTTTTTTTTTTTTAGGATTTTTTTCTACTCTTTGATGAAATCCTAAAATATTTTGTACTGATTTTAAGATCAACCTAACTTTTCAGTGGGATCTTTTTATTTTAAAAATTAATAAAAATGAGATATTCCCAATTTTCCTTAAAATTTTTACTTAAGAGGTTTAATTAAACATTTAATTAATTTTGTTTATTCTTTATTATTATTTATTATTCTTTTTTATTGAAACAAATTTTATTTTGGTAAAAATAATTTTTAGATTATTCCAACTCATTGGCGAAATCTAAAAATATTTTTTTATTTGCATTAATTTTTTTAAAAATTGAACTCTTTCAATTTTTTAAATATTATATTTTTAAAATATTTATTTAAATAAATAATTGTTATTAGTATTATTATTATATTTATTTAGCAAAAATAATTTCTTAAATTATCCCAACATTTTGGAAAAATTTAAGAAATATTTTTACTTTTGTTAAATTATGGGAAAATAAAACTTTTTTCCTTTCCCTTAATATTATTATTATTATTTTTATTTATCCTTTTATTTTAAATTAAAATCTTAGTATTTTTTTTAATTATTTTAAATTTTTATTGTTGTTGATAATTATATACTTTTAGTAAAAAAAAATATAAATACTATAAATCATAAGTTGTAAAAAAAAACTTAAACCAATAACAAAAATAAAATAAAATAAAAATAAAATTAGAAAATAAAAATAAAATGAAAAAAGAAAAACTTACGAGTCGGGTCATATGCAGGTTGAGGTACGAGTTTGTGCAGGTCATTCTATAGGTCAGGATGCTAAAACGTTGTGTTTTGGTGTACCTATAAAAGGCCAAAATCTGATATTTTTTCTTCAATTTTCCTTTTCTTTTTCTCTCTCTAAAAACCAAACTTTCTCTTTCTAACCCAATCATTCATTTCACTGATCGTTATGGTAACCCAAATTCAGGTCGATCATCGCCATGCACCAGTGGTCGGAATCATCAATGGTGCTAGAAAATTCTACAAATCTCAATTTTTAGTAGGTTTTTCCAGATTCCGATCGTTAAAAAAATTTTAAGGTTGTCAAAAACTTCAAAGTTTTTCAGAATTCGATGACTTAAAAATTTTTCAAAAATCTCAAAAAATCTCAAATTGATCCTTTTTGTCCCCTAAACCCTTATCCCAAACTATTTTCTGCAAAAAAAAAAACTTCCAACCCTTAGATCAAAAGAAATGTTCTCACGTTTTTTTTTCTCTGAAAAAAAAATTTTTTTTTTTGCTGCTGGTTCCTCTTTAATAAAATGACTGTGATGAATTTTTTTTTCACTTGCTTGTATCCCTTTTTTTTTCAGCTTTCCTCTTTTATTTTTTTGACAATATTCCCCTAGGTTCTTTCTATGTTTTCTGTTTTACAAAAACTTGGTTCTATTTATAGAACTAATTAGGATATCAAAATCCCGAAACATATGGGATTTTTGTGGACTTTTTGGGGTTAGTGTTAAAAAAGAACAACTATTATAGTAGCTTGATTTTAGTTGCCAAAGTTGAAACCCCTTTTTTTACATTTTTTATTTTATTATTATATTTATTTTTTATGTGGACAAAATATATGTCTACAACTGCCTTTCTTTGTACATTACTAAGAATCAGGAATAGGACAAAGATAAAAAATGACTATTTTATCCGAATGATGTTATAAATATGAACACTTTTTCTCTTTTTTTATTTTTATTTTTTAAATTTGAAAGGCACTTATAAGTAGAAGTTTAACAATTTTTGAAAATTTAAAAGCTTCTCTAAGCAAATGCTTGATAACTTTTGAGACTTTAAAAACTCATTTAACCAGAGGCTATGAAACTTTAAATGTTAAAAAACTCTTCTAACCAAAAAGTATGAAACTTTAAAATTTAAGAAAAACCTCCTCTAACCACAGGTTATAAAATTTTAAATTCAAAAAGCTCTTTTGACCAGAGACTATAAAACTTTAAATGTTAAAAGTCTTATCTAACTAGAGGCTATGAAACTTTAAATTCAAAAGGCTCTTTTGACCAAAGGCAATAAAACTTTAAATGTTAAAAGGCTCCTTTAACCGATGACTACGAAACTTTAAATGGCTTCTCTGACCAAAGACAATGAAACTTTAAATTAAAAATCTAAGAGACTTATAGATTATGCCCTTTGGTCTTACAAATCATGCCCAATTTTGATAGAGTCCTCTAACCAGGGGCTCTTAAAATTAAAAAGCTCATTTGACCAAAGGTTATGAAACTTTTAAAAAAAGCTATTCTGATTAGAGGCAATGAAATTTTAAATGGCTTATCTGACCAGAGGTAATAAAACTTTACATTTAAAAGGCTCTTCTAACCAAAGGTAATGAAACTTTAAATGGCTCATCTGATCAGAGGCAATGAAACTTTAAATTAAAAATCTAAAAGGACTTATAGATTATGTCATTTGGTATTACAAATCATGCTTAATTTTGGTGGAGTCCTCTAACCAGAGGCTCTTGAAATTAAAAACACCTCTAACTAAAAGCTATGAAACTTTAAATGGCTTCTCTGACTAGAGGCTATGAAACTTAATTTAAAAAGGCTCATATAACCAGAGGTAGTGAAACTTTAAATTAAAAATATGAAAAGTAATGGTATTGGAAAGATTACTTTAAACAAAGAGTTTACATCTTTTCTACTTTTAACTTTTCCATTAGTTGGTATTGGATTGTCTTAGACCCATATATATGTGCTGTCATATGTATGCATAAAATGACATTTTTACACTTTTACAATGTCATGCAATGAATAATGATCATGATGCAAATGCACTTATAATGCAAATGAAAATACCATCTTTTTTTTGTCATTTTCTTTTAATCCTCAAAATTTCTCAATGTTTATTTCCCTTCTTCTTCTCTTGAATCCCATACATTCTAACAGTTGATTAAGTTTAAATAAAAAGATTTCTCTTTACATTTCCCATATTCAATGCTTACCACTTTTATGACTTGTAGGCCTCTTTTCTCGTCAACCTTTGTTCTTCACTATTTTACTTATCATTTTAAATCTCTGTCAAAATAATGTGTCTTTCATGGTCTTTGTTACTCACTCATCTTTTTTTGAATTTCACGATAATTATAATACATTGCACATTTATTTTTTTAATGAGAGAGATAAAGGAAGGATAAACAAAAATGTATTTTATTTCATTAAAAGGGATAAATGTTTCATGTATTATTTAGAAAGATATGACAATGAAATCAAAGAAAACACATAATCACATAATGAATATTCAGATTATCATGAACTAATTCATCATGGATTCTTTTTTGAAAACCCTTGATTGATGCCCCTTGACTTTTCAAAAATGCATCAAACCAAGTTAGCCCAAAACTAATGAGATCTTTTGGCACATGTTGAGAATTAGCCCACTCCATTGAATACTTATTTATCTAAATCATCATTCAAGTTTTTAGCTTAAATATCCTTTTAGTTCATTTTGCATTTTTATCTTTTTTTTTTTAAGTATAGTACTTCTTTACTGCATCGACATTGACTGAATTTGACAAATCATCTCCATCCATTCTTGTCAAGATGAGTGCCCTACTAAAAAAATACTTTTTTTGTCACATATCGACCTTCCTAATTAGAAGCCTATTTTTTATGAGGATCTTATTAATTAGAAAGAATCTTCTTCAATTGTAATTTTTTTTTTCAAAATTATCGAGGTGAACTTCCTTGTCATGAGCTTACATCATTCTTCTTTGATACAGTTGACTATAGCAAAGTGCAGTTTATCTTTTTTTTTTTTAATGAGATTCAATTGTTCATAACAAGCTCAAGCTCACTCATTTTCTTCCAACTTAACCTTCATAAGAACATGCATGAAAAAAATTTCAACTTTAATGGGCAGCATTGCCTCCATTACATATACTAATAAAAATAGTGTAACTTCTATAGATATGCAAATTAAAGTTTGATACGCATGTAATGCAAATGGTAGCTTTTCATGTCAAGTTTTATACACATCTATCATCTTTTTAATAATTTTTTTATATTTTTATTGGTCGTTTCAATTGCCCCATTTATTTTTAGACGATAAGGCACTGATTTGCAGTGTTTGATTTTAAACTAAACACATACCTCACTCATCATTTTGTTGTTCAAATTAAAAGTATTATCCAAAATGATTTTTTTAAAGCCATATCGACATATGATATCTTTCTTAATGAACTTACAAACTACTATTCTTGTCATATTAGCATATGAAGCTACCTTTACCTACTTTGTGAAGTAGTCGATTACCACCATAATGAATCGACATCCATTTGAAGCTTTTGGTGTAATAAGCCCTATCACATATATTCTTTACATAGAAAAAAGCCAAGGTATTGACATAATATGCAAAAATGTTGGAAGAACTTGCATCCCATCTTTATAAATTTGACATTTGTGATATTTTCTAACATAGTCAATGTAATCATTTTTTATTATTAACCAATAGTGTCCTACTCTCATGATTTGCTTAATCATCATGTAGCTGTTTGCATGAGTTTGACAAATACCTCCATGAATTTTTTTCTAGCAACTTTTTTGCTTTAGCAGCATTCACACATCTCAATAGTGTTTGGTCTTAACTTTTCTTAAATAAAATTTCTTGATAAAAAAAAAGCCCACAGCCAATCTTCTCAAAGTTCTCTTATCATTCTCTGATATGTGCTCTAGGTATTATTAATACTTGACACATTATAATATGTCAGAATACCATGATTTTCCATAAGCTTCTTTTTTAATATTTGAATAGTGAGTTGGTTTCTCTCGTAAGTTTAACTTGATGGGTTAGATTCAACATTTTTATTTAGCTTGAACATTACCGTTAATATAGCCAAAGCATTAACCATCTGATTCTCTTTTTGTGGTAAATGATGAAACCAAATATTTAAAAAAAATTTGATCAACTTTGATATGTATTTTTGATATAAAACTAACTTTGAATCTCTGATCTTTCATTCTTTTCACAATTGATAGATGACCAAAGCAGAGTCTTCATAAACTTTTAATGTATAAGCTTTTCTTTTAAAAGTAGTTTGAAGACCCATAACACATGCTTTATATTCTATCACATTATTGATGTAATTAAAGCTTAATTTTACAGTGATTGGGTAATAATTTCCTTCTAGAGATATCAAAACCACTCTTATACCATGTCCTAAAGTGTTTGATGCACCATCAAAATACATTTTTCATGTATCTTCATTAGGCTATTCTTCATCAATGTGTAATATAGACATTAATTCTTCATTTAAGAAATCGAATGTCATAGGCACATAATCTTCGTGATTGCATTCTACAAGAAATTTAGTAATAGCACTTCCTTTGATTATCTTTTGGGACACATACATAATGTCATATTCAGAAAGTGACACTTGCCATCCTACTATTTTCACATAATAAAGGCTTTTCAAATATGTAGTTGATTCGATCCAACTTTGCAATGAGCCAAGTGGTATGATACAACATGTATTGTTTAAGCCAATGAGCCATCCAAACTAGTGCATAACGTATATTTTCTAATAGTGAATACTTGAATTCGTAATCAGTGAACTTGTTTCTTATCTACTAAATGACTTGTTCTTTCTTTCCTATTTCATAATGTTTCCCCAAAATGTAACCTATTGATATTTTATGCACTATCAAATATAAGATAAGAGGTATTCTAGGGATGCACAACATTAATTTTGGTAGGTTTAATAAGTACTTTTTTACTTTTTCTAATATCATTTGACAATCTTCATCCTATTCGCCTAACCCATGTTTTCGTAAAATCTTGAATATAGGATCACATTTGACTGTAAGTTGAGAAATGAAACGAGCAATGTAATTCAACCTCTCTAGAAATCTCCTTACTTCTTTTTGCGTGTGTGGAGGTGGTAGCTCTTGTATAATGTGTATCTTATCTGGATTCACCTCAATTCCTCTTTTTGCTAACAATAAATTTTAGTAATTTTTTTGAGGTCGTGCCAAAAGTGCATTTATCTGAATTGAGCTTTAGCTAAAACTTCTTTAATCTTTCAAGTAATTTTATGAGAATAGCCATATGATTTTCTTGTTCACGAGATTCAACAATCATGTCATCCACGTATACCTTTATTTCTTTATGTATCATATCATGAAAAAAAGTTACCATGGCTTTTTGATAAGTTGTCCCAGCATTTTTCAAACTAAAAGATATGACTTTATAGCAAAATGTTTCCCATAATGTCACAAAAGTAGTCTTTTTTCATATTTTCTTATGCCATGTTAATTTGATTGTAGCCTAAAAACTCATCCATGAATGAAAACAGAGAGTGCCCAATGGTATTATCCACTAAAGTGTGTCAATATAAGGTAATGAAAAATTATTTTTTGAACTTGCACTATTGAGATCCTGATAATCAACATACATTCTTACTTTGCAATCTTTCATAGGTACTATAACTATATTCGCCACCCATTTAGGATATTTGACCACTTATACGAATCACGCATCAAATTACTTTTTCATTTCTTTCTTTTTAATAACATTTTAGGTTTTATCCTCTCTAACCTCTATTTGATTGGTTTGCACTCTGGTTTTATAGGTAGCTTATGTACTACAATCAATATATAACTATGGCATATCTTGGTACGACTAAGTAAATACATCCACATATTCATATAGCAACTTTATCAGCTCATGCTTTATTGGTGATCATATTAAAGAACCAATCTTAACCTTCTTTTTAATTTTCATCCCCAAAATTCATAACTTCTGTGGCTTATTGATTAGGCATGATTTGCTTCTCTTCTTGTTCCATTAATCTAAATTGTTCAAGGATATTACATGGTCTTCCACATTCTCTTCATTATTAAGTTCAACAATATAAACAGAATTTTTAAAATTAAATCCTGAAATATTATCATGATGATCTTTACATTCATTATTTGAGTATCTAAAATTGAATGAAATAGATGAAATGTAGAGGGATGTATAGTAATATGAGGAATTGAAATGAAAGAGGTAAAAGAAATGGACAAATGCGCTATGCTTGTCATTTATTTAATTAAAAATAAGAAAACAAACACGCATAAAACATTTAATGCTTTTAATAAAAGCATTTAGATTAGGTTCAACATATTGCTTTGGAGAAAATTTAAAAACAACTGATAGCTCTTCAACATGCCAATTCTTCAGTTCTGCATCAGGAGGAGTAAGATACACCCATGGATAACCTGGATCTTTGTTCACCTTTTTTTAACCCACCATTTGTATTAAAAATTCAACAAAGATATCTTTTAATAATGGTGTAAGCCCTTTTTCTATGTTTCTTGTTGTATTTAGATAGATATAACCAATTGAGATAAAAATCTCGTATAGGGGAAGAAAAGATAAGCCTTCAATTTCTATTCTTACCCTAGAAAACAAGCCAATTTTTTTTCTCTTTTTTCTTCTATGAACTTCATTATTCTTTTTCGAGTTGGCTTGTACCCTAAACTAAAGTGATCATCTATTTTAGATATCATCCACAGTCATTGCATCTCTTGTAAGTCAACCCATACTTGTTGTCCTTTTCTTGCCACTTCTTTAAAGGCCATCTTAAAAGCTTTGGATAGACATAAAATAGACATTTTTTTATCTTTCACCCACATAGGTTGCATTAACGAATTCAAAGAATCTAAAAGAACATTCTGGGGCTTTTTCAAATTTTTTAACCTATAATGTAGTAAATGGTTTAGTCACCAGTAGATCTTTTTCACCAGCAACAGTGGTCACTTTTTTATCAATAATGAATTTTACCTTTTGATGTAAAGTGGAAAGGACAACTTCTGCCATGTGAATCTATAGCCTTCCTAAAATATAACTATAAGAAAGAGTAATATCCATGACCTGAAAGACTATATAAAAAATACATGGGCAAATTTGAATTGGTAGCTCAATATCGCCTATCACTTCATAATGAGTCCTATTAAAAGCCCTTACTATCATGTGACTCATTGTCATGTAAGACATGTCAACTAGCAATCTAGATAGTATAGTCATAAGCATGATATTCAAAGAAGATCTACTATCAATAAGCACTTTGGCTAGTGTGTGATCCTTATATTTTGTGAAGATATGTATAGCTTTGGCTTTGCCTTTACCACCAAATGAAATCTCATCATCACTAAACAATATAAATCTACTGTGATATTTTCCTCTATGCGATCAAATTTCTCTATAGATATATTGTGAGCTACATAAGCCTTATTTAGTACTTTCAGTAAGGTATTTTAATGAGGCTTAAAATTTAACAACAATGAAAACATAAAAATTTGAGTTGGTAAGTGATTAAATTGCTCTACCACATTATACTCACTATGCTTAATAAGTTTCAAGAACTCATAAGGCTCTTTTTTTATAACCAGATTCTTACATTCTCAGTCTAGGATTGCAGCCGAATGAATTTCTTGATTGTTAGGTGGTCGATCTTTTTTTTTAAGCTTATTTCCCCTTTCTTTGCTTTTTTTTTCCTTTATTTGCTTTTTCTTTTCATGCTCTTTTAAATGCTTCTTAGGTATAGCATCACCTACTTCGAGTTATGTCCCTTACACCAGTTATGTTTATTATGCTTGTGTCATATGAGCCACATTGAAAAAAACCATTATCTAAACCTTGTGATATGATATTACATTCATATTTTAAAGGGACTACTTTATTAGTTTTGTACGAGAATGAGCAATGAACCTTAATTATCACCTTTAGCATAATTGTATAAACTGGTTCATCAATTTTAACATTCAATTTCTCATCATAAAAGATGGCGATAGGCTCAAAATTCATATAAATTGCCTTATCAACCTTAACATGCTATTTGTTTTCATAAAATATGATAACAGGCTCAAAATTCATTTGGTAAAGCTTACTTTTAGAAGATCTCTAGTCACAATATTTACTGAACTCTCTTCATGTTCCTTGTAAAATTTAACTAGGAAAGAATCCATCATCATTTGTAATTTTTGTCTAAAAGCTTCACAATCCTAAAATGAATGACCAACTATCCCCATATGAATTCATCAGTATGATTAGGATTATATGTGAAATTTTCATTTTCTGTGTTTTCAGGTATTGGACGAATCATATTAGCTTTCAATAGGATAGCAATATTTAATCCATAAAGGTTCTAATCTAGCTTACTTCTCTTTTAATGTTTTGAGTTATCTCACTACTTAAAGCATTTTCTAATCCCCCATCATGTTTTGGCAATATATTGGCCTTTACATTTAGTCTAACCTTTGTTGTGAAATTTAAGATTTTATTATCAATCAAGCTTTGTACCTTACATTTGAAAGCTATAAAATTTTTAAGAGAGTGGCCTTGAATCCCATAATGATAGTCATAAGAAGCTTCAGGATCCTACCACTTCAAATATGAAGATTTTAAAGTCTCTATATGTTGTTGGGTCATCGAATATTTATGGAATAACTAAGGGAACAATTTCATGTAAGTTATAGGAATTGGATTAAATCATTGTTGCTTTCGATTATTTCAGGGTTTCCTTCGATTAAAGTCTATGGTGTTTGACTAAAAAGAAGGTCATAGTGGAGGTGTTCGGGGATGAAAATTATTTTAAAAGTTAGGTATCTGGGTTTACATTGGTTGGTAATGGTATGAGTTTCAAAAAATGTTGAAAATGTTTGGGTAAGAAGATTGGTATACAGGATATGAGTGGTATGGGGTAAAAAGTCTCAGTTTTGATTTTTCAGTGGTGATAGTTGGCACTTCTATTTCTTTCTTCTTAGGTGGTCCTCTTTTTTTTATCCAAAAATAGCACCCCATTTGATCTTTACATTTTTAATGGCATTTTCTATTATCTCACCCGTAATCACCATATTAGCAAAGTTTTTCATGGCTTGACCAATGAGCTTGTCATAGTACAGGGCTCGAAAGGTATTGATGAACAGAATGGTTATTTTTTTCTCATTGAGAAGAGACTGAACTTGGGAGGCAACGTTTCACCATCCATACGCATATTCTTTATAATTTTTATTAACCTTATTTTTCATGTTTTGTAAGGACAGTCTATTTGAAGCCATGTCTATGACATGCTTATATTGAGTAATAAATTTTTTGGCCAAATCTTTTCTTGAATGAATACGACTCCTATCTAATTGAATATACCATCTGGCAGTTAATCCGATAAGACTATCCTAAAAATAATAAATAAGTAACTTGTCATTATCTGTATGGTCGATCATTTTTTGACAGAACATGTTGATATGTGCTAAAGGGCATTTGGTTTTATCATATTTTTCAAATTTTGATACTTTAAACTTTGGTGGGATTACCAAATTTAGAATCAAATTGAGTTCACTTGCATTAATTATGTAAAAAATATTCACATTTTCAATATCTTACAACCTTTCTTCTAAGAAATCTAACTTCTGCTACACCTTAATATTTTCATATTATTCAGATGTGCCTTTTTTTAGTTTCTCTTGTTCTTTTGGATCATCTAAATTTAAGACCATAATGGGCTTAATGTGACTTGCCCTATTGTTTAGACCAACGTATCCTTAACTCTGTGGTCGAACTTTGAAGAGAGGTAAATTAAACCGAACATGTATATCTTTCCAGCTGTGTCATTTGTAGATGCACTTAATAAGATGTTTGGGCATAAGGTGGGGTAAACCCTCATGGATACAATAGATCTTCCTTATCACTAGTATTTTCTTGGGCTTGAGGTTCTTTTCCAATGTTACTTCTTTAATTACACCTTTTCTCATAGTCATTTTCCTCATCATGTCCATCATTATAACCATTTCTTTTCTAGTCTTTTTTTTTAAATCTAGTTATTTTTTCTATCAACTTTTATTGAGACCTAATCATCTACTTCTATATATCAAATTGAGCTTTTTCCATCCTTTTATTCTAGATGCTTGCTCATTTTTCATGATTTTGACTCATGAAAAAGTGTTGTACTGAAGATAATGGTCTTATCTATATTTTTTAATGGCCTAACTATCCTTGCACCTAATCGAGTTAAGGGAAACTCTTTAAGATTTTTTATTTCGAGACCTTTTTCTTTTAGTCATGATGTATATATATTTTTTAAAATTTAGCATTGAATGAAACACACGTATGATGCATGAATGCAAAGGATATGCTTGTTATATATCTAATATTTGCAAAAGATTTTAAGTCTAAACTTGAATTACCATATCATAACATCACATTATTCTTATCGAATACTTCTTTCATTACAATATTAAAATTTAAAAAAAAAACCCTATATGCTTGTGCTGCTTATAAGCATTATCTAGAAATTTGGTCAAGTGTTGTTTGTGCTGTTCTAGGTAAACTTCTTTTTTTACTTGTTTAGCTTCTTAGGCCATGTCTCTTACTTTGAAGCTGACTTCTCCTATCTATTTTACTAGGTATGTGATTTGAGATTCCTTCAACAGATATTCTTCCTTATAATACTATGCTCTTTGTTCAAATTGAGCTCATTTCTCTTTCAAAACTTGAATGGCTTCACGTCGATAATGTATTTGCAATTTCAAGTTCTCTACAAAACCTTACACTATCTTTTTTTCTTTCACAAACTGACTAAGCTTTTCTTTCTTAAACAATAAATTGGATTGGAGTTGTTTTGCGTTCTTTTTGAATTCTTCAAGCTCTGTGGTCATTGAAGTGATGGACCTATGCTAGTTTTCAAAAATCTTTTCTTATATTTTTTTTAGTTTTTAGGATTTTGCTTCACTCTTATCAATTTTATTTTTCCATTTATTAATCTAATGCTGAAGCCTTTTCTTTTTAAGCTTTCATATTTCTTTTTCTTTATCAAATTTATGATTCATAATCTTCATGTCTTTAGGGATCCTTTTCATAATGGGCATCTTTTTTGTGCCATGGTCTCTCTTCATTGGGACTAACTTTGCTTGTGACACATTGACTCTTTTATATTAGATATTCAAGTGTGCCTTTGTCTGTATACCCTTTACGATCCATTTTCTGGGTCCATTTTCATTGTTTGATAATCTTTTTCACCTTTCTAAGATATCCTAGCTCCTTGAAAGAGAATTCTAATTTTCAAAACCCATAAGTCATAGGAACAAACTGCTTTGACCCTACTTGTGGATTAAACATTACCGAAGCATAGCTTATACCTCCTCAAGGCACTAAGAGTGAAACCCATGGTTTGTCACCACACTTGTACAACATAACTTCTCTTGGCATCCATAGAGCTCTCCAAATAACTTGAGTACTAGTTAGATTTTGCAAAATCAATACCCATTTTTCCTTGGACTTTGATTTTGGCCACTCAACATTGCAACATTCTTCAATTGGCCTACTTTTATTACTATAAGTAGGATAAAATTTACCCATAAAATGCTGAAGATGACTTTTTACCTAAATGTAGAGTAACTGTGCATACCTTATGAAACGTCATCTCTTTCTTAAATAGTGATTCAATGATCTCAAAATTTTTTCCAATATAGAAAGAATATGATTGATTTTATTGTCCACCTGCTTGAAGAAGTCAATTATTGATAACTTAATGTACCCCAGAATCTTCGAGAAAATGATCAAGCCATAAATTGCCAAAGCTATCATTTTCATGCCTCATTCATCCTCTAAGTATTTGACGATGTAATCACGTAAGATTTTTCATGGATACAATCACTTTTACCTTTTGTTTGGATATATGAGTTCATATTCTTAGTGGGGACCTCCATCACATAAGTAAGTTTCTTTTGAGATCCAAGTTTTTGACCTTACCAATAGATTTTATTTAGATTAGAGAGATACAACCATAACAATGTAGTATACTTTTCGATCGTTAAGGTCATATCTTGTTGAATATGAAACATATGTTTGCAGGGTCTCAAAATTGAACTAAAGCTATTATCAACTGATTTTCTATAAACACCTCAATGAGTGAAGTAATATGACCATATTTTTCTCTGAAAGCCATCTTCTTAGGATTTGTTACATGGTGCCAGATCTCAATCAACTCAAAGATGTTATTTTGTTGAAGCCCCAGTTTAATTTCTTCAAGTAAAATTTCTTGTTCAAATTTTTTTAGATAGTTTTTTATTCTACTTTAGGCTTCTAACGATAGAGTTATCATCACATTGTCTCTTCACACATTGTGGACTTCGTAGTTGAAAACATCATGATGGTGTTTTCGAAGCAATATTGTAAATTTTTTAACTGATATTGGCATATTGACAAGCATATCTCATATGAAAGTGTTTATGATGATGCATGATCATGAAATAAAAGGAAAGCAGAATAGATTAGGGTTAGTAATTGTATTAAAATAAATATTTTCTTATGTGTCCTAATTTAGGGTATAATTTATAAAAATGGTATAACTGTATCTAAGGTTGGTTTCTTAAGATTCACTATATAAAGAGTTTGGTAATTAACACAAGCTAAAAAGGTTCATAAATTGATCATCACTGTTATCCATTTTAGACTAGCAAGGCCCCCGATCCTCACCCATAATGGGCTTTCGATAGAAATGGTTCAACTTAAGTGAAAGTATTTTGCTAGCCTAAGTAGAGGCATTATAACCTCATGAAAGCATAGGTACTCTAATCCCTCCTAAAAAAGGATAGATTTGGAAGCACAAGTATAGAGCTCATACATGAATATGTGTGTAAGGGAATGTAACAATTATTAATCAAAATAAAATCAACAATATAATTAGCAATAATAGAAAAAAATAAAATGACATAGTAAAACTAAATGAATCCATCAAAATTTTACTTTTTTTTCCTTATGTTTATTCTAAAATGAGATAAGAAATTAAAATTAAATATAAAAAAATTTGTAAAATCAAAGTTTAGATGGCACTCGTTTAATTTTGGCTTAAATCTCTAGCTTTCCCAACGGAGTTCCCAAGCTATCATAATGATTTTTCGTTTGGGGAAACTCGATTGCTAGACTTGGTGAAAATTTTTCAGAGTTGTCACCAATTTTTTTTTAGGGTGTGATTAGCTACCTAAAAATATCACATTTTAATAAAAATCTTTAAAATTAATCAAGATTTACCAAAAGAAGCTTAGGTCTGCGAAATTAAGATTAGGTCCAAAAGTACGATTACGAGTGAGGAATGTATTAGCACCCTCATGTCACACATTCAAAGAACGATACCAATTAAATATGATAATCCTTTGATGATGATGATGCATGATGATGAAACAAAAGGAAAGCAAAATAGATTAGGGTTAATAATCGTATTAAAATAAATATTTTTTCATGTGTCTTAATTTAGGGTATAATCTATAAAAATGGTATGTCTGTATGTAAGGTTGGTTTCTTAATATTCACTATATAAAGAGTTTGGTAATTAACACAAGCTAAAAAGGTTCCTAAATTGATCCTCACTGTTATCCACTCTAAACTAGTAAGGCCCCCGATCCTCACCCATAACGGGCTATCGACAGAAATGGTTCAACTTAAGTGAAAGTATTTTGCTAGCCTAAGCGAAAGTATTATAACCTCATGAAAGCATAGGTACTCTACTTCCTTCTAAAAAGAGATAGATTTGAAAGTCCAGGTATAGAGCTCATGCATGAATGCAAATATGTATGTGTGTAAGGGAATGTAACAATTATTAATCAAAATAAAATCAATAATATAATTAGCAACAATATAAGACAAATAAAATGACATAGTAAAACTAAATGAATCCATCAAATTTTTACTTTTTTTTCTTATGTTTATTTTAAAATGAGATAAGAAATTAAAATTAAATATAAAAAATTTCATAAAATCAAAGTTTAGATGATGCTTGTTTAATTTTAGCTTAACTCTCTAGCTTCCCCAGTGGAGTCGCCAAGCTATCATAATGATTTTTCATCTAAAGAAACTCGATTGCTAGACTTGGTGAAAATTTTTCAAAGTTGTCACCAATTTTTTTTGTAAGGTGTGATTGGCCACCCAAAAATATCATCTTTTAATAAAGATCTTTAAAATTAATCAAGATTTACCAAAAGAAGCTTAGGTCTGCGAAATTAGGGTTAGGTCCAAATGTACGGTTACGAGTGAGGAATGTATTAGCACCCTCATGTCACCCGTTCAAAGAACGATATCAATTAAATATGCATAATCCTTTCATTTTGATGTTATAGTCTTCTTTATATTTAAATTTAATTTATTAAAATT